>NC_033795.1:20961591-20973677 GCF_001876935.1 Asparagus officinalis
GACATTGTGGCAGGGCGTTATTCATAATGCCAAAATCCGTGCTTCACACGCGCGGAGAATTTTATCCCGAACCCTAAGTAGGGATAAGTCAACGCCTAACTCGCGTTGCCGGTTTAGTCTTTCACCGATTGAAGAAGACACCAGAATTCCAATCTGGGGACTTTTATCCCGAAGCCTAAGTAGGGATAGGTCAGCGTCTAACACACATTGCTGGGTAGCCTATTCCCGTAACAATGGCGAAGTCTACGTATTCAATATCGTAGCATCAAGTCTAAGGGAGTTCATTCCTTTAGCACAACGTCACGTGCGGAACGGACTTAAACAATCCGCATGCAAGCCCGATTCAAACGGTAATCGGTAAAGGCACGCCAAATCCGTTGAAGGCTGAGGGTTTGCCAAAAACCTTAAAGTCTACGTCTGATACACGTCGCTGTTTAGTCTTTTCACAGGAGAAAGACGAAGTCTACGTATTCAATATCGTAGCACTAAAAGAGTTAAATCTTTTAGCATAACGTTACATGCGGAACGGACTTAAACAATCCGCATGCTAGCCCGATTCAAACGGTAGTCGGTAAAGGCTTATCAAACCCGTTGATGGCTGAGAATTTGCCAAAAATTCTATAAATGCGAGTCATTGACGTATCAGCTTCATTAGTTGGTCTCATGACTTGAACATCCAACAAACTTCAGGATAAGATCCACACGTGCAGATGAATCAGCTTTAATAGTTGGTCCTGCAGCCCAACATTCGGGACCGTCGTGCTCCAATGCCTTAAGAGCTTAAACTGTGTAGACTCCAGCAAACGTACGAGTATAAACTATGTTAATGCCGGTCAACGCGTTACAGTAAAGATCGATGCCGGTCAACGCATCAGCAATTTCGCCAAAATAAGGCAAAAGATGACTCCAAGGATTTCAGTTACAATCAGATATGAATTTCTGACGGAGAGGATTAGTTCAAAGTCAACTCAATGGCACGAGCTAAGTTCAGAAAGTTACACACCAATCTCAGTTCAAGATTTCGACAGCGGTCAGACGATAAACGCAGCGCCGGAAGAACTTCATCTATTCGATGGAACAATGAATAGATTGAAGGCTGAAGAAGTTAAGAATTGAGGTAGTTAAAGGTCGCTCTACGAAATAGAGGAGATGGCCTATCTTATCCAAAGCATTCCAGACTCCTTAATAAAAGAATGAGTCTGGAATACTTTGGAAGGGGTATCTGTAGGCGTCTAAAAATGCCTATAGGTATCCGTACACATCTTGAGACAAAGAGAAGACGATGAACGTCGTTATCCGAGTCAAAGAGGATTATCCGACGCCGACAAGCGCATGAAGCGAATCGGCAAACTGTTGATGACACGACAACGAACCACCACAATGGAAAACGCCAAGTGGACCGCACGCGTTAATCAACTCAAAGCGTACAAACGCGCCCAACAGTCAGTTAACACGCACGCATCATTCAGCTCGTGCATGTCAATCAGTGCGCGCGTCAATCAGTTCACGATGGCGTCAATCAACGTACATTAATCAACTCGCATGGAGCATATAAGTCAACACAACGGATGAGTAAACAAAACGGGAGAAACTACAAGTCCCGGAAGATCGGAAAAGTACGTCAAAAACCACAATGAAATCACGGCGAAACAAAAAATCTCAGCCGCGCCGCGCGGGACCGACGGACCAAACCGACCCGCGCACCGGCGGAATCGGAATGATCCGACCCCGCGCCGTGCACGGGTCGGAATCAACGCGACCCGCGCCGGCGCGGGCTCGGGACACAACCGACCGCGCGCGCCGGCGCGGGTTGGTTTCGCCATCCGACCGCGCGCAGCGCAGGTCAGACTTGTCCATGCGCGGCGCTGTTTCGACCGGGTTCAGTTTTTTGATGGTTTTTCTCGAGATTTGTTGGTTCCAAGAGGTTCACGCAGACTGACTTGATGTTATCTTACAAAACTGTATTAAGGCTTTAATTTGACTAAAAGATAAAGGCCGAAAATCACTTGTTCTCATACCAAATAACCGCATCCGAGGCCTATAAATAACAAGTAGGGCCCTCCTTTCAGCAGGGGGGATTGATTATCAAGACGACGAAGTGCTGCCGGTTTCTTGAGGAGTCAAGGAGCACGAATTCAGCGGAGGATTGACAGATCTTGGCGAATTCTTCGGGCATAAAGAAGAGAGTTCGAGAGATCCGAAGCCGTCGTTTCCTCGCGTTCCTTGAGATCAGGCTTGGTCTTGATCTCGAGAAAGAGTCCTGATTTCGCTTGGTCGATCTCAGCGCTTCAAATCAAATACTTACTCGGCGAAGACAAAGCTCTGCCGAATTTTCCATCAACCGGATCCAGATCTAAGGCGGTCCACTGATAAACCCCGACACAGGCAAAGATCCCACGCAAAGCAGCGGGTGATAAACGTCCTCTGCGTTTGTTTTGACGAGAGTTGTAAACTTTTGTTTTTATTGTGTAAAAGTCTTATAAAAAGACAATCTTTTTGTTTTCATTGTAACGACTAAAGTTGTAATGAATACCGCAATGAATACAACAATTTTCGACGCAAACACCATACAGTTGATGTTAAGTGATCACACAGTCAATTATATCCGTGGTTGGATGGGGGTAAAGTTGATGAGGGGCTGCTTCTTTTCCCGAATATCCAGTTCTGAGTCAAGTGGCTGAAGAGTCTACACAGATAGAAACCCATGAGAGGATGAGGACTGGTTCCCTCGTGGTTCCTCCGACGGTCAAGTCAGCTAGTGAACTTTAATGGAGAAAGTAAAGAACTGTGAGAGTTCTTGTGTGTACAATATAATTTGTAGAAGACACTGATTTTACAGAAAAACTAGAATCTCAAAAAGGATCCTTTGAATGTAGGAATAATACCTCTTATTTCACATGTGTGTTAAATTGTGCTTTGTTTAAGGGTTAATTTTAGAAAACTTCCCCTCAACTATGGGGAAAATGTTAAATGCCCCCCTCCCCCCTCTCAACTACTTGAAATGAGTAAATGTTTAAATGTTTGTTTATCAAATTTGGGGTGTTATAGTTAATCTATCTCAACTTTAAAATTTTGATTTAACGTTATAAACTTTTCTCAATTAACCCCTCAAAACTAATATCATTTAGCGGAATTCATTATGTGATAAGTACTTGACTTGAAAAGACCAAAATATCCCTCAACATAAAAGAATTAGCTTGGTTTTTCTAGATGCAAGAAAAAGTGAAGATTTATGTAATACCCCAACCCTTGAGAGGGTGATGTGATTAGTATTGATGGATTTGATTAGAACACTCATACCACCAAAATGCATCTTTTTTCGAGAACACAACTCTTAGAAACTCCAAAGTTAAGCGTGCTTAGCCTGGAAAAATTCTAGGATGGGTGACCCCCTGGAAAGTTTTCCAGGGAGCGCGTGAGTGAGGAAAAAACGTGCTGAAAAGACATGTGGTGGTTTGTGAGGCCAGTCCATTAGATCTAATAGCGTACCGACTCCGAGATTCCGGGGCGGGGCGTTACAAATGGTATCAGAGCAAAGCCAACCGGAATTATGAGAGCTAAGTACTATGCG
The DNA here is from genome assembly GCF_001876935.1 of Asparagus officinalis. Classification (NCBI taxonomy): domain Eukaryota; kingdom Viridiplantae; phylum Streptophyta; class Magnoliopsida; order Asparagales; family Asparagaceae; genus Asparagus; species Asparagus officinalis. The sequence continues at coordinate 20,965,163 of NC_033795.1, forward strand.
GCACAAAGTGCTACGTCGAGAGGGCGGGAGCCACCTCTTGAGGCCGTAGGAGCCACCTCTAGAATCTCAAACAGATGATACGGTCTTGAATAATATGATTTGGCGCAACGAGGATGTTGCGAGTTTAAGTGGGGGAGTTTGTAATACCCCAACCCTTGAGAGGGTGATTGATTAGTATTGATAGATTTGATTGGAATACCCATACCACCAAAATGCATCTTTTTTTCGGGAACCCAACTCTATCAGAGCAGTCCATCAGATCTAATAGAGTACCGGCTTCGGGATTCCGAGGTGGGTCGTTACAAATGGTATCAGAGCAAAGCCAACCAGAATTGTGAGAGCTAAGTGCTATGCGGCAAAAGTGCTACTTCGAGAGGGCGGGAGCCACCTCTTGAGGCCGTAGGAGCCACCTCTAGAATCTCACATGGATGGTACGATCTTGAATGATATGATTTGACGCAACGAGGATGTTGCGAGTTTAAGTGGGGGAGTTTGTAATACACCAACCCTTGAGAGGGTGATGTGATTAGTATTGATAGATTTGATTGGAATACTCATACCACCAAGATGCATCTTCTTTTCGGGAACCCAACTCTTAGAAACTACAAAGTTAAGCGTGCTTGGCCTGGAGAAATTCTAGGATGGGTGACCCCCTACCCAACTCTTAGAAACTACAAAGTTAAGCGTGCTTGGCCTGGAGAAATTCTAGGATGGGTGACCCCCTAGGAAGTTTTCCAGGGAGTGCGTGAGTGAGGACAAAACGTGCTGAAAAGACATGTAGTGGTTTGTGAGGTCAGTCCATCAGATCTAATAGCGTACCGACTCCGGGATTCCGGGGGCGGGGCGTTACAATTTAGAGGTAAAAATAATTGTAAATTAGTTGTAATCCTTTTATTATCGGTTGAGAGTTTCTTTTAACTAAAATGGATTTCTTTAATAGGGCATTTTGACAAAGTCACTTATTAAAGTCTTTTACATTAAGGGGATTTGTTAAGAGATGTGTAAAATACCAGGAGAGTTTTTATAAGACACGCTAAGTCGAAGGGTGTTTTCTAAAATCGCACCAAAGTTGAGATTGTTTATCTAGAACACCTCTATAGTTAGAAGGCTCTATCAAATTAAATTAGTTAAGTGGTTTTTTGAGACATTCCCCATACTTGAGAGAGTTTTCAAAGAATTAACTGTTCTTTTAAATTTAGCTCAAATATTTTATAATTCTATATTATTACCTAAATTATAAGCAATTTCAAAATTTTAAGGGAATAATGTTGAATTGTTGGAGATTTAAAATCAATAAAATGATATCTAAATTATCTTTAAATACTGCTCTTATAGGCAATATATGAAATATTGGCCGATATATCACTCTATCGACTGATATAAAAGGTTAAATACTTTATCTTAATAATATTTATGGTTTTATATTATTTTCTTTTATTTGGATTTTTTCTCATATATCGATAATTATCGAAAATATTGGCTATTATAACAAGATCGAGTCATTTTTAATTTGATTGTAAGCTTGGTATTAGGTTGTGTTTGGAAACCAAAACTAAAGCACAAGTCACAAAAGCCACAATTCATATCCCAATCTCTCCACTCTCAGCTCTCCCAAATCTCAAGCATATATATTAACGCAAATTCTTATGTTGAAAATTCATCAATATCTGAGATTATAGATTAAAATGTTGTATTATGTATGAGCATTATCTCATATGACACCCAAATATTTTTTACATAACCCCGATTATTGCAATCAAATATCATAGATTTTATTTGTCCAGCATTTATATGATGCCCAACACTTTATGGTAGTCCTCCGAAAGCATCTTCTAAAGTTTTCTAAGCAAAGTATATAAATTCAGAAATAATTCAAAATCTTAATATTATTCAAAATATGATGCTTTAATTTTCCCATATTTCCTCTAGTATATAAATATAAGCTAACCCTTTGGCCTCATATTATATAATGAATATTATTTATCAAAGCGATCCCATACTATCAATATCTAAGATTATAGATTAAAATGTTGTGTTATGTATGAGCATTATCTCATATGACAACCAGATATTTTTTACATAACCCCAATTATTGCAATCCAATATCATGGATTTTATTTGTCCAGCATTATATGATGCCTAACACTTTGTAGTACTCCTCCGAAAGCATCTTCTAAAGTTTTCTAAGCAAAGTATATAAATTCAGAAATAATTCAAAATCTTAAGATTATTCAAAATATGATGCTTTAATTTTCCCATATTTCCTCTAGTATATAAATATAAGCTAACCCTTTGGTCTCATATTATATGATGAATATTATTTATCAAAGGGATCACATACCATTGCTTGTGGTTAACAAAGGCTTTAAATCTTTATTGGCTTAATTAAATTACATACCTTACAGTTTATAAAAATTTCAATTACATACCTCCATTTGTATCTTGGTGCACTTAAATATCCTAATGTTTTTAAAATTGCACGTCTATACCTTTTATACGCAAGAATACTATTTGTAATTTTCCTATATGAATATAATGATATAAGTTTATGATAATTTTATATTTTCTACTCTTTCCATTAATAATTTATTAACATGCAATTGTCTATTAATATATTATTAGAGATTACTAATAATTAATATGAGAGTTTCACAATTAACATTGGAAGTTTTAGGGACCAAGTTAGACAAACTTAAAGTGACATATAATATGATTAATTAACAATAATGATTAATTTAGTTTAGTTAGGATTAAAATATAATATTTAAAAAATAAGGGTAATATAGTCCATAGAAAGTTTTTCCTACAACTTCCTCTTTTAAAGGGAGTATGATATGATATGATTCTAAGCGAAGTATATAATTTCCTTTATAATTCAAAATCTTGAGACTTATTCAAAATATGATGCTTAAAATTTTTCACATCTTCTGTACTATATAAATATAAGCTAAGCCTCTGGCCTCATATTATACGATGTATATTATTTATCAAAAGAATCGCATATTATTACTTGTGTTTAACAAAGACTTCAAATCTTTATAGTCTTAATTAAATATAAATAGCTTACAACTTACGAAAGTTACACGCATATACCTCCACTTATATCTTAATGCACTTAGATCTTCTAATATTTTCTAAAATTGGATGTTTGTACTTATGTACGCAATAATACTCTTTATAATTTTCCTATGTGAGTGCCACGATATAATTTTAGGACAATTCTATATTTTTTACTCAATACTCTTTATAATTTTCCTATGTGAGTGCCACGATATAATTTTAGGACAATTCTATATTTTTTACTCATTCCAAAATAATTTATTAACTTGCAATTGTCTATCAATATAGTATTATGCATTATTAATAATTAATATGAGAGTTTTACAATAACATTGGAAGTTTTAGGGCCAAGTTAGACAAAATTGAAGTGGCATGTAATATGATTAATTAATAATGATAATTAATTTAGTTAATTTATGATTATAATATAATATCAAAAAAGAATAGGGGCAATATAGTCCATAAAAAGTTTTTCTACAACTCCCTCTTTTAAAGGGAGTATGATATGATATGATATGATGATATGATATGATATGATATGATATGATAAGTTCAAGTTATTTTTGTAAAATATTACATCCAAAAAATTTGCATAAGATGTGTGTTTGAGAAAACTTTAAAGAGATATTAAATTCAAGGGTTTTAAGATGAAAAGGTAATTATAGACAAATTATAACTTCTGACTTCACAGTTCATAACTTGTTATTTATTTATTCTTTTTATGTATATTCATACTTCATACTTGAGTCTACAGTTATTAATTAGTAAATAATCATTTGTTGTTCTTATTGAACTAATACTGTAATTATCATAATAACCTGATTTAGGAAATGTTTATTTTTCATATTTCCATTATTTATCTCGCTTTGTAGTAATAGCTTATTTAATTTTAATTATACACAAAATCATTGGGTTGTATATTTTCTAAATAGGGGTTATGGATAAATTTGTGAAAAGAAAATCAGTTTCATAATAAGAGCAAGTGCAAGAGAAGGGGGAATCATCTACTTCCTGAAAATGCAACCAACAAGGCAATATCGAGAGTTCTTTGAAGCAACAACGAGTTAAGATAAATTTAAGTGAACTTCCAAGTGATCTTGAAAAACGAAAAAGAATTTTGTCCTACCATCTAGGTGATCGAGATATGATACGTAGAGAATATTTGCAAAAGAGATCTTGTAAACCTCGCCACCATACTTTCCACAAACAAAAATCGGAAAGGTCTCAAGGAAATTTTGTACTTTCTAATTTAGTGAACTCGGAAATGTTACACCCTAGAGGGGGGTGATTAGGGTCTTATGCTAATCTAAACTGATTTTATACTAATAAAAATTAATTAATAAATTATTCTTATAAGATAGATATACAATATGTTACAAGCAAGAATAAGCAATATGAAAAAAAAACAATATCCTAGCAATGAGATATATAGTGAAATATATGCAAGGATATATAAACTAACACAAGGGTGAAACAATATAGAGGACAATATAAATAAGCAAAAGAACAATGACGATACAAGATATGAACACAAGAATTAAGTACGCCAAAGACAATGCAAACACAAGCAAATGATCATGGAGTTCGGACCTTCCATCCTACATCTCCGCTCCCTACTTCCAGAGAGAAATCCACTATCACAACCGTGTTTTCTACGCTCATCCGAATAATATTTACACCTCACAATTTCATTCACGGAGTTCGGTCCCCACGACCTACGTCTCTGCACCTCACCTTGAGGAGATCTTCACTTCACATTTTAGCTAACCGAAAACTTTACAATCTCACAATATAATAAATGATTTGTTCTCTACAATAGATGAGAACTCAATGTAGGCTCACACTCAATGTTACAACTCTCACCAACCCAAATATACTATGTATAAAAATACAATAAGCTCAATGTGGGTGTGTGTAACAATAAGATTTATCAAATCTAAACTCAATATGAAAGCTAGTTTAAAGAATGATAATCAAATAAATATGCAAATGTAAAGCTAGATATGAGTTTAGAAATTCTTCTCTGAAAAACAAGATGGAGAGATGGATTAAGATGAAGCTCAATCAATGTAGATGATCTCCTTCACTTGTAAAACAATCTTCATAAACCAAATAAACTTTAAACCAAACTTAAATCCTTGCTAAAAACTCTTTTAAACTTGTTTAAAACATTCCATTGGTTGCTCTGGTAGAGAGGGGTTTGAGGGTTTATATAGGAAGAAAAACCAACAGCCAAAACCCCAAGACAAAAGATCAAAAAACCCACAGAATCAAAAATCAGATTCTGTACAAATAGAGCCGTTGGGCAATCGGCGGTCGACCGTGGGAATTTCGCGGTCAACCGCGAGCAACTCAGAGGCAAAAACTGGGCCCAGGAAAACATCCGGTCGATCGTGGCGGTCGACCACAAAAGACTCTGGACTGCATCTGGTCAAAATCATGCTTAGTCTCTAGACTCAAGGGCGGTCGACCGTGGCGGTCGACCGCAAACTAACATATGACAATTACAGGTTTGAAACAGTTTTTTTACTTTAAAACCCTGTTTAAAAATATCAAACAAATCCAGAAAAATATAAAACTTTGAAAATAATTGTAGACATGATAATACACATGCTACAAAAACTAGTTTTCAAAAAGCATCTCCTAAATGAGAAATCTCCTCATTTTACAAAATAGTCCAAAACATGTAACTGAAAAAAGACTTGTTTTTGACATTGGACATAAACCATGTTTTGAAACTCTATAAACTGGTTTTATAGACTTAAAGAAAGATATAAACTATTGTTATGAAGTCTATAAACAATGAATACAATATTTTCATAAATATAATAAAATATGAAACATATGAGTATGTATATGAATATATATTTGTTTCATATCTATGAAATTAAACCAAAACAACATATATATATAGAAACCAATAAAATGTGTGTGTATATGATTGAGCTTAAAGTACTAACACACATAATATCAAATCTAAACTAAATTACCCAAGCTAAGATCTTGATCTTCAGTAAGCTCTTCTTGGTAAACTTGCGGATGAAGCTTGAACTTGAATCTTTAACTTGAATTGCGTAGCTTCACTCCACTATTTCCGTCAACCTCCATTTGATATGATCGTTATGGCGTAATTCCATTCAACTTCCAACGTGTTGTTTGTCTACAATAAATAAAAAAACACAAATACTAGACAAACAACATTAGTGATAAATTATTTGTTAAACATCATCAAAACAAAGACGCCAACAGGAAATTGGTTGGAATATAGTATAGAACAAGATATCGCCTTTTGCTTATATTGTTACCTTTTAAGCCTGACTATAGAATGCAAACAGGTGGAAATGCATTTGTTAATGAAGGATTTAGAAATTGGAATAAGAATGAAAGACTTACAGTTCATGTTGGAGGTCGTAAAAGTATGTATAATCAAGCCTAGAAGAAATGTCAAGATCTAATGAATCAAAACCAACATATTCAACTGCTTTATTCAAACTATCAAAGCAGTCACGCTATATCTACGGAACTCGTTTGTCTTCATCAATTGATTGTATTTGATTCCTTTTGAAGCAAGGTTTGCCTTTTCATGCTCACGGTGAGGTTGAAAGTTCTTCTAGTCGTGGTAATTTTCTTGAAATCCTAAAATTTCTTGCTAATCGCAATGAGACAATCAAGAATGTTGTTTTACAAAATGCTTTTAAGAATAATCAATCGACTGCTCCTGATATTCAAAAGGATATTGTGAATGTTATTGCAGGTGAGACTACTAATGCAATAATTAGTGACCTCGAAGATGAATTGTTTCCCATTTTAGTCGATGAATCACGTGACACATCACATAATGAGAAAATGGTTGTTGTTTCGCGTTATGCAGATAAGAAGGGGAGTGTTATTGAACGTTTTCTTTGGATTGTACATGTTAGTGATACCATTGCTTCGTCACTTAAGGCTGCAATAGAATCATTGTTACGCAAACGCAGTTTGAGCATTTCAAGAGTACGTGGTCAAGGCTACGATGGTTCAAGTAACATGAGAGGGGAATCTAACGGGCTTAACAGTTTGATTTTACGAGAATCCCTCTGCTTTTTTATGTTCATTGCTTCGCTCATCAGCTCTAACTTACACTTGTTGCTGTTACAAAAAATCATATTCAAGTTGCATCACTGCTCATTTTAATTGCTAATCTATTGAATGTTGTTGGTGGGTCACGTAGACATCATCATATGCTCCGAGAGAAGCAAATTCCTAACATGAGCGAAGTGGTTGCAGGAAAGGGGCGGTCACGGTGTAAAATTTAGGAGATCACTAATTTGCATCATCGTCGTGTTGAGCTATTCTATACTGCTATCGATATGCAACTAAAGGAGCTCAAATCGATTCAATGGAGTGAATACTGAATTACTTCTTTGTGTGGCATGCTTGAATCTAGATAATGGTTTTGCGGCTTTTGACAAGCAAAAGTTTATTCGACTTGCTCAATTTAATCCTACAGAGCTTTTCTAAAGTGAGATTATATCCCTTGTTAATCAACTCGAGACTTATATTGTTGTCATACGCGCTAGTACTGACTTTTCAAACTTGAGAGGTATTGTGGACATTGCAAAGAAGTTGGTGGAAATGCGGAGAAATCTTGCGCATCCATTTGTATATTTGATTGTCAAGTTAGCATTACTTTTACTTGACACAGCTACTGTAGACAAAACATTTTTAGCTATGAAATTCGTGAAGATTCGATTGCCCAATAAAATGGGAGATCGTTGATTGAATGATAGTCTGGTTACTTTTATTGAGAAAGATGTATCTCATACGATTAATAATGAGTTGACTATATATAGATTTCAAAATGTGAAAACTCGTCGAGGACAATTGTAAGCATCTTTTTCTTTTGACATTGGAATTTATTAATAAACTTATATTAATGTATTTATGAATATTGTATTTTATTTATTTACATTTTATTGCCCACCTATCCCTCGGGTCCTGGCTCCACCACTGCTGGCCTGGGGTAATTGTGCCAACAAATTGCATCTGAGGCTCAGGGGAAAAAGTGCTGCTACGGGGACCCAAAATATGGGACCAAGGGAGGGGACAGGTGAGGTGTCCCCTCCCTATTGCATAATGAGTTGGCCATGCCAACTCATGGCAGGGGACACCTCACATGTCCCCTCCATTGGTCCCATATTTTGGGTCCCCGTAGTAGCACTCTTCCTCTGGGAAAATGATTTAATGACCCAAAATATGGGACCAATGGAGGGGACAGGTGAGGTGTCCCCTCCCTATTGCATAATGAGTTGGCCATGAGTATGAAACAAGTTTGGGTTGATATTAACAAGATTAATGCTCATTAAAACTCATTAATGCTTGACAAACTATTCAATGAATCTTATCTATCACGCACGTAGGTTCCGAAGAGCTCTTCATTTTCCAAAAGATACAAAATAAAATTGAATCAGAGTTA
>NC_033795.1:20973694-20982150 GCF_001876935.1 Asparagus officinalis
GAAAGTCATTAACGCATGACAAATTATCCAATACTCTTATTTTTTGTGGGTGGTCCAAAAGCTATCTGCTCTCAAATCAATTCAAATAAATAAATAAATAAATAAAATTGATAAATATTAATGCAAACATTTATTCTAAGTATTTAAGGAAAATAAATTTTATTGCCACCTCTTTACGAGGTTCTAGGGGTCATCGTTGTTTTCACACGTGAGCAAGGGGTCGGCGGTTCACGAAGGAATGGCCGCATTTCAAGACTCGTGAAAAAACAAAGAATAAGCAGTGGACATATTTTTAACAAAAGTAGTCCAAACGGAAACGGAAATTTCCGTTTGCAGTGTTTCTGGAAATAATTTTTAACATAACACTGTAAAAGAATATTACCACATTATATTACTTTCCTTCTAAAAGATAAAATAAACTGATTTTGTGCATACATTTATAATATATATCCACATACATCAAATCCAGAATTCCCAATGCATATGACAACGGATCCAATTGAAAATACATTCTCGTTCCACAATAAAAACAAAAGTCAATATAACAAGTCAAAACTCAGATATGAACATACATATAGAACACATCCACAGTTCAAATACACATTAACGAATACATGCTCACTACTCAACTTCACATGCGAATTATTCCACCTTGGGTTGTACACAGTTGATCCTTTCCCCAACTATAGCATAAGAAGTAATAAAATTTATGTCAGAAACATATATTGGCAAATATGTGTGTATAGCCAATCATACATGATAAGTGCTTGTGTGTATATATGTGCACGATACTTGATATTTGCATGTATACATGATTAAGTGATGTATGCATATGTTTGTATATGTGCACCTGATAAGTGCTGTGTATATTTGTGAATATGTATGTGTATATGTAGAATATGTGCGCATGTATGTGCATACGTATACCTGTGCGCTGCTTGATCCCATGCCAGAACCAGATCCGACTTGTGTCATGTAACCCTGCAGAATAATACGCATTTGATCCGGATGAAGAAGATCAACGAAATCACTGATGAAGGTCAACATCCTCATCTGGTATGGTTATGAATGTCATCCACAAGGTTGTCACCCTTTGCATGCAATCCAGATAAGCTAAAACTATATCATTCGGCTGTGAAGACAGATATTGTGTATGGAAGGATGTTTAGGACTTGTTAGTGCTTGAACCTATAACTCGATGGATAAAATATATGAGGAAGAAATTCTGACCTCACCCAAGACTCTCATATAGCGATGGAAACCTGCTCAGCTACATTCTCCTGAACATGAAAGAAATCAAATTATTGACTATATTAGATTTGAAGCAACTTCACGTACAATTTGAATTATTAAAAGCATGTTACCAGCAATTTCACATTCTTGACCTTACAGTTCATTGCTTATCGTAGTTGAGAGTAAAAGAACAATACACCACTATAGGATCCACTTTCTAGAATCTCTCCAGTCCTCTGTAATATCTTAGAAGCAATTTCTTTTCAGCTCACCGTCTCCCCTCTCAGATCGGGGGGAGAGTTTCCCATCTTTCCAAAAACATTGTTGCAAGCTTTATCATTTTCTTCCATGAGTAAAATCCTCTACAAATGACATGTCAAAATCATATTGACAATAATATTGAATATAATTTCAAACCAATTCTTCTGATCAAGAAAACAACAGATGAGACTCATATTATACATTGAGGTAAGCAATCTTTAGATCCTCGACTGTCATGCGAGTCAGACTTTGTCCCTTCAACTTCATCAGATCTGTGCCTGATGGTTGCACTATTCCTGAACCAAAACAGTAAATTTGTTCGTGATCCCACAGCTAGAAATTAAATGACTGGTAAAAAAATTCCAGCAGGCAAGCATTGGAAAAGATATAGCACAATATGCTCATGAAAAATGATTAAAATTAGTTAATAATTTTCTTAGGCATCAGAAACATTATTATACAAGAAAAATGCGTCCTTCACAGGCCTCAATAACTGGACTTTAAATATAAACTACATTCTTTACATGATCGTGATACTAGTTAGAAGAAGCAAAGTTTAGCCTTAGTCACATTCCCACCATCTCTTCCTGTCATAATTACTATTTACATCATTCAGAGCCATGTCAAAACGAAAATAATGGGTGAAGAAAACCTCTCTTCTGAAGCTTTTCTTTGCTAAGAACTCCACGCAACATAGTTGCACTGGAGGAACTTTTCAAAATAAGCACCACTAATGTTAAAACTAATGTTTAATAAGGAAACAAAAAAAAAGAAGCAGATCAAGTATCACCTATCATCACCGTGAGTTAAATCTTTAATAAATGTTAACAAGTTTTGTGGGATCAAGATGGACAGAGTGGTTGTCATTAGAAAATCTACCATGTGCTGTAATGGCAACATCTAAAGTTGGCAATGCTTTCTCGAAGATGAACAAATGTAGATATAAACATTTATACATCATGTTCTATAAAATAAGCTGCACATTTTTTAGAAAAAATTTAAGCGTTTGTTAATAACAAACGTAACTAATGAATTATAGGCAAATATTGAAAAAGCACATGAAATTGGGATGATTTTGTCTACCTTACTGAAGAAATATACTTATCTACTACTTTTTCTTCCTCTTTGTTATAGAAGAACCACTTATCTTCCTGGTTGACAGAATCCCAACTCTCAACCACTACTACAAACTGTAGCAGCCCCAACGGTTACAATCGTTGGGGTTGGGGCTGAGCGTGTCCCCAACGGTTACAACCGTTAGGGCTGCTAAAACGCCCGTTAGGACAAATCGCGTTGGGACTGACTTTACCCCAACAGTTGAAAAACTTGCCCCAACGATTACAACCGTTGGGGCAAGAAATTTTCATTTTTTAATTTAAAAAAATAGAAAAAACGCCCCAACGGTTGGAACCGTTGGGGCCTTAATCAGTCCCAATTGTGGTAATCGTTGGGGTCTTAATTAGCCCCAACGGGTACAACCGTTGGGGCAAGTACCTAATTTTTTTTATAAAAATTTAATTATGTTCAAGATTAATCACTCTTAATAGAGACAAAAACACAATGCATACACACACGAAAAGTGTGACAAAATATAACATTTGTATTCATAAGCTTTAATCAAAACTGGGTTCTACAATACATCCAAATGCTTTGTGACAAGATTCACAACCTCTAAGTACATAATTTAAACCAGCAACTATAACAAGCTATCATTCTTCTATGTAGACAACAAAACACACTATAAAACACAGTGGAGCTTTGGTGAAGTATAATACCGAATGTTCCCTGTTCCTTTATTCATGAACTGTAAGAAGAAAGGATTCCTTATTCATCCTCTTCTTCACTTTCTTTGCTGTCCTCCAACGTGAAGTGGTTGAAGTTCTCTTCCAAAGGTGGAAATCCATCTTTTGAATCGTAATCAGATCCAGGACCGGCTTTTGAAGGGGCCTCCTCAGTTCCTGCAGTTTTAATACACCTCTATTACAATGATCTTGGATCGGAAATTTTAAGGATCATGTTGATGAAAGCATTAATGGACTGCAAGCATAATATACCTTCAGTGTCTGGAAGTTGTCTTGGAATTCTTGAGTTATTTGAAAGCCACGTTTTTTGTACCGATTAAACATGTACAGTAATCAGCAAACATTATAGCACAATACATGATGGTTTAGGGGCTGTTTGGTTGGCATTTTTTGCCCTTGTAAAGCTGCCAAAACTGACAACAATACATGATGGTTTAGGGGCTGTTTGGTTGGCATTTTTTGCCCTTGTAAAGCTGCCAAAACTGACAGCTGCGTTTTTGCAAGTAAAGCTGCCAAAACTGACAGCTTTTATCAGTTTTGGCAGCTTTACAAGAGCAAAAAATGCCAACCAAACAGCCCCTTATCAGATACAACTGCAACCAGCTTATAAGGGGCATCTGACAGAACAGTGTTACGATCTCCGACCTGATCAAGAAGCAATCAGGCAAATTAAAAGGCCATCCCTGATCAATGTGGAAGCTTAAGAACACAGAAACACGGACCTTCAGAAACACAGACCTTCACATTAATTTTCAAAGCCACATTTTCCATATATTGTGCCTTGCTCTCCTGAACATGTTTAGCTAAGTGACATTGTGATACGAGCCCAAGTTCAGTTTCACAAACACGCTTGATTGTAGCTATGAGAAACATAATACCAATAAATAAAGTTGCCACACTAAAAATTAACCTTAAAAGTAGAAAAGAATTAGTTATACATAACATAAGACCCACTTATTTCTAGAAGAATGATAAGTAGCAACTGTAGGGTTCCTCCTCTCAACGCGGTAATCGCCTAAGCATGCATGGTTCTTAGAGCTCCCTCCGCGTTATTGGCATGTTCATGGAGGACTTTGATTGGTGGGTCAGACGCAATAGACTAGAAATACATAGCAAATTGAGCAAAGCACCTACATGAATAGTAATAAAGTCAATAAAGAAAGAAATAATTGCACAGTACCTTTGCAAAGTTATTACGAACACCAAACAGACTTTGGCAGAACCAGTTGATGCTGCATCAGGATGGAGATTGCGGGAAAAACTAATGCATGCCCAACTATCAATTTTTCAGCCATTAACCATTTTCTCTGGGTGTGTATACATATATATAATGTCATCATTGAACAAAGATATTGTTAAGGGAAAAAGAAACTTACTACTGCATTGTACACAGAAAAGACAATAAAAACAAAACAATTGAAAAGCTAGAAATTAATATTTTTATGATAGGAGAACGACTTTAATATACAATTAACCATCTAGTAACCAAACAATGACTTTCACCAGGTAGTTTAAAAACAAAGAAATCTTCTACAATTATAAACCATCCTGAAACATAGAAGAAGGAATCTCACTGGTTCTCAATAATGAGGAGAATTCTACCTTATTAATCATATTCAATGCCCCCACTCTTCGATTGCATGTCTTCTCTTTTCCAGAATCATGGTACTTCAGCTGAAACATGCACAAAAAAAAAACTAACAAATTAATATTTTCACTTGCTACCTAACAAAACAATTGCAGGTCAAATAATTGCCAATGGTGGAGGAATGACTCTTGCTTCAACAGAGGCACATGTAAGATAAAGTTCCATAATTTAACAAAGAACAAGGAATAAAAAAGCATCCCCGTATACCACTATAGCCAAAGGATCTGGCATCCCACATACTCCTCTCTTTTGCCCGGCATTGACATGTTGCACTCAGTATGATGAGGACAAGAATAACAGTTTCTTTATTTAGCGATTTTCTATTTTTTGATAGGATTTTAAATTTTGAATTTTAAATTTTGAATTTCGATTTTTGATTTTTTATTTGGTAGTTAATTGATTGTATTTGATTATGAGAGAGATTTGAGGGATTTGAGTGATTATGAGAGATTTGTATTTTCTCTTTTATTTAAGACCTCTTGTAATCAAATAAAATTAATGAAGAATGAAATAAAAATTATTTGCTTAATTGAGGTGTGAAACCCTAGCAATTTTTCGTTTCTTCTCCAGCCGCACCGGCCAACTCCTCCTCTTCAGCTAAAATAAGCCAAACGTAACTTTCTTTTCTTCCCCAATCACCACAGCAGCCATCTCATCACTCCTCCCCTTCTCAGCCACAAAGCAAATGCGTTCCTTCTCCAAACACCACCCACGCCATCGCGCACACAAAGCCCGCCACCAGCGCGTTTTTTCGCCCTGAGCCATCACGCCGCCGCGACCTGAACCTTGCACGCCGCTCCCAAAATCGCGACGCGATCTCCACCCGCTGCTTCCTCCCCACCAGTCGTCCTCGTCTCTAGCAGCGCGCCGCCTCTCCCCTGTTGTCTCTCAAGAGCCGGACAGCCGCGAGCAGTGCCGTCTCCACCCACGCTTCTCCGCCCGTCTCCACTCCTGTTCTCATCCTCAAGCGACTCCGTCCCGTCAGCAGCCACACTCTTCCCCTTTGCCCACGTCCCCATCCCCAGCCCTAACACCTTTAGCCCATGAAGAATGATTTCTCTTGAATTATTTTTTTTTCTTTCTTTCGTTCCTTAGCATGGACAAATCTGAGCTCAATCTTGAAAGACCCAAACTAATTGAAAAGCCCACTCAATCCACCGCAAGCAGGCCCTCCATTTATCCATTTTGTTAGAGAATCTTTTCACAGTGTTTAAAGAAAGGAGTCCATCAAATCGGGGAATTGTTTCACCTTTGCGTTCACTGGAGCTCCCCGAGTATTCTTACACTCCCAGTTTGAGCATTGACAAGTAGTTCTCGATGAAGGTTTTGTTTCGCTCGCTCAATATTTTCTGTTAAGCTCATCTTGTTAGTTAATTGCATGAATATTTTATCTCTAAATTATTATCATATATTCGCTGCTTAGATTATATTGTGAGTTAAGAGTAACTGAACTTGTGACTGTTGAAAAATTAATATTGTTTGTAAAACTTGTGCAATGATAATGAATATTGTAATTAAATTATTCGAGATTGTGATTGTTTATGACTATCATTGCAAATCTTGTTAAAATCCATCAGTCACATTAATTGTTTTAAAATTAATTTTCTACCGAATATTATGAATTTTGGTGAAACGGTGCGTTGTTTAAATTAGATCTCTGATTCTGATAGACCCCCTGTTTCGTTTTACATCACAGTATTTCAGTAACTTGCCTCTCATTCAGTTTCTTCGAGCAGAAAAATCATAAACATGATGTAGAAAAACATGAAGAAGACAGAAGGTATACAACTTAAGATAAATATATATCTAGAAAGAAAATGGGAAGTGTTACATCAATTGGCCTAAGGGCTCATGATAAAACATTAATCTTGTAGCACATGCGTCAATATTTCCGGTGAGTAACTTCACTCGAATTCCTCAGAGGGCTTTCTTCAATGGTAATTTGACATTAAAAAATATGAATAAAAAATATATAAATCCTACATAAACAAGTTTTAACCTAGAGATATTAAGAAAGAAGCTTTCCAATGACAATGAAAATAAAAGAGGTTAATCATCAAGACAAGTAAAAGATACAAAACATACAGCAATACGTTATTTCTCTGTCAAGGTACGCGATGCATATCAAATGTTTAGGCACTCCGCAGCAAAGTCTATAACTGGGATAGACTTGTAAAAATAATCCGCAGCAATATCTACAGATTAAACATGTGGCAAGCTACGCTAATTGCAAATTTGCAATCAGAAAAGGAGGGAAATAGGACCAATTTAAGATAAATTTCCACATGTTACCTATGTTTAAGGAGAACCCCATCTGCATAGGACGAAAGGACTGGCAGTAACATCTCCAACATTTTAATCCATCACCGATATCTTCTGTTGGTTCTAATTTCTTAGAGAAAAAGGCTCTTGCTACCATGACATAACTGAGAAAAAGCACAAGATAAACAGTGGTTAAACATGAGCACAGCAAACTATCAACCATGACTATGATTTATATGGTTACAACATCATTACTTCTGTAAGGGATTCTCCGCAAGAACAATGTCCAGCACTTGCATTGTTCTTGTGGGGCATCCAACTGCCTCCCATGCAGGAACTGCTGAAGATGATGGAGATCAGCATGTCCGGCATATTTGATGGCAACACCAAATTCCTTGTCGCCACTGAGCATTAGAATAGCAAACATGAGCATAACAAGTAAAACTGCAATGCTAACAGCAACAAGCAACACAACAAAGGTATTCCCTCACTGCTCCTTTTCAGCTATAATATAATCTTAAAACTGCTGAAATGTAAAGGGCAAAGCATCAGAATAGCAAACATAAGCATAACAAGAAAAACTACAATGCTAACAGCAATAAGCAACACAACATAGGTATTCCCTCACTGCTCCTTTTCAGCTATAATATAATCTTAAAATTGCTGAAATGTAAAGGGCAAAGCTCCAGCAGTGCAAAGAGCTTTCCTGCCATCATAGGCTGCTGTAAGGCAGGTAGTCCTTATAAATGTTCACAAGCTCACTAATAATCTTCCTACAAACAGCCCTTGAAGTCACTTCTGGTGTTATGGCAACCTCCTCGAGACAAAGAAATGAGCTAACATGACCATTGGTGAAACTTGAAAATGGTTTAGAACACCAAATAGCTACATCAGTCCCCACTGCTCAAGATCTCTCGGGTGAAGCCATGCATACTTTGAAATCATATGGGCCAACAAAATACTCAACCTTACCATCATCCACAGATCTTATTCTCATTTTGAATGACTCATAAAATCCATTAGCACCAGGTAACTCGCACAAGCTTCAAAAATTGCTCAACCATGTTTTTTAATATATCAAACTTACTTGGATATTAAAACATGAGAATAAGATTAAAACATGAGTTACCTGCTGCGAGGTCCGATTTGAGGAGGAACAATTAGGGTTTTTTGAGGGAGATCCGGCGGCAAACTGCAAGATCGACCAGCCCCGACGAGGACGGTGACCTTCGACGGCGGTGGCGACATAC
>NC_033795.1:20982376-21018501 GCF_001876935.1 Asparagus officinalis
GGTTCAGTCCAGCCGTTGGGGTAGAGCCTCTTTTTACTAGTGAACTACTGCATTGAAAAAAATGAGAGTTATTTATGTTGTGATTTGATGAGAAGACTATTGGACTATGATAAAACCTTGAAGTATAATGTTCGAACGATTGTTGTAGCCATTCAATTTCCAATATATTTGCCGATTGTTCCCCCGGACAACATAGTCAGTTCTCACAACATCAGATCTTTGGTTCTCGGTTGGCAATGTATAAGCAAAGAACAAAATATATTGATTTAAGCTAACAACAAAAGTATAGTAATAAAAGAGCAACAATGGCTTAACTATAAAATGTCTTTTATGTAGTTGTGTAATAGCAAATCGAAAGGAATAGCCCAATAGAATAATTTACTGGTAAATTTAATTCACAAAAAACCATGAATTAGCAATAGGCAATGCTTCTTCTACATTCTATGCAGGAATATTTGCTTGCGACAAACTTTATACAAATAATATATATACTAATTATAAACAAATGTCACTCAACTTTGAAAGCAATATGTCATATAAGTAACAAATCAAACAAATTTGTTAGATAAAACTAATAGTTTATAACCGCACTGAAGCAGTGCGGAAACAAAATCTTAGAATCCACCATTGGGCGTTCTACGAATCCACAAAGAGACAACCTCGAATCCACAAAATAATATAAAGAGAG
Source organism: Asparagus officinalis (assembly GCF_001876935.1). Lineage (NCBI taxonomy): Eukaryota > Viridiplantae > Streptophyta > Magnoliopsida > Asparagales > Asparagaceae > Asparagus > Asparagus officinalis. The sequence continues at coordinate 20,983,065 of NC_033795.1, forward strand.
GAATTTTATCAATCACAAGCAATAATACACTTGGGGTTACAATCCTTCTTCCTAAGTAGAAACACAAAGCCTAATCCCGATAAGGCATATCTTTCTAAAAAGAGAAAGTACCAAAAACTAATTTAAAAAGATTCCCTAAAATCTTTAGGTATTTTGAAATTAGTTTCCTAAATCTTCATATTTGTAAATTCTGAAACTTTAGGGGGGGTTCTGCAATATATCAGACGGTTATTTACAAATTTTAAAACTTTTTAGGAGTTATTTGCAATTTCTAAAACTTTCTGCTGGTTTCTAGTAAATGTTTGGGATTATTTGCACTTTCTGAAACTTTTAGGGGGCTGTTTGCAAACTTTTCAAGGAGTTATTTGCAAGTTTTGAAACTTTAGAGGTTTTTTGAACTTTTTAGGGGTTATTTTCAAATTTTGAAACTTTCAGGGGCTAATTTATAATCTTTGGAAGTTTCAGGGGGTCATTTGCAGTTTTTGAAACTTTTAGGAGGCTGTTTATAACTTTTCAAAGGCTATTTTTCATTCTAAAATTTTCATGGGGTTATTTGTAATTTCCAAAACTTTCAGGAGGACTGTTGTAACATTTCAGTAAGCTGTTTGTAAGTCTTAGGGCGGTATTTGTACCTTTTAGGGTGGCTATTTGTAGTTTTTAAAACTTTTAGGAGTTGTTTGCAAATTTGGAAAATATTTAGGGAATTAATTGCAATTTCTAAAACTTGCAGAGTAATTTCCAGGGACATATTTGTAATTTCTAAAACTTTTAAGATTAGGTTTGTTATTAATATATTGCCAATATACTACGCAGAGAATTTGGTAATTTGATACTATCTTAATACCAATCCAATGATGAATCAAAATAAATTAACCAAACATGGGAGTATGTAATCCAATCCTTAATCCGAGTCCCACATGGTCAAGGAACCAAGCACTACTTAAAGATTTAGGGGACTAATTTTAAAACACTTTATATATTACGGGACCAATTTCAAAATATGAGGATTTGGGGGAATAATTTCAAAATACCTATAGAATTGGGACACTAATTTCAAAATATGAAGATTTAGGGAACTAATTTCTGGTGCCAACATGAAATATTTGAGGGACTAATATCTAAAAAACCCATCTACTTTTTGCTCTACTAAGCAAGGAGAGCAAAAAAGAGATATCTAGTCAGCAAATATTTTTTAACGTTACAATTTAATCTGACACATCAACGATTTTTAACAGAGTTTTTCAAAAAGGATCCACACTGAAAAAGGAGCAAAGATTAAGGACCGCATTTGATGACTTGCATACATTAAGGACCTAGATGATGTCTGACTCATACTTTTGACTCATACTTCAAGGACCTCCACTAAACTTTTGCCTTAATTCAACATCAAGTAACCATTTAATCAAAAAGGTATGAAGCATGTCAAAAAGCTATTCGAAGTTCATAAATAAAACATAGATCTAAAGGATAGTTTGATTTGTAAACTAGCATTGTGATTCGATTTATAATGGAACTCTAGATTTCCACTACTGCTCAGAAGATTACCATGCATAGGAAAAATGAAATCACACTAATAAGTTCCACCAAGTTCACTAGTTTAGAACATCTACTTACAATGTATACAAATTTTTTGGTCTCCGAAATGAGTATACATCCTCTACTTCTACCAACATTTGAGATTTAGGGGCTAGTTAGTACATTTCCGGAAAAAAAGGAAAACAGAAAACAGTGTTTGAAAACCATTTCTGGACATCTCAGAGGGTCTCCCCCATTTAATTTATTTGGTTTGTTTCACATTGAAATCATAGGCTGGAAAACAAGGATTTTCATTTCTTGGGTTTGTTTGAACATCCAAAAATTAAAAAATATCATTTCAGCCGTCGTTTCAATAGTGCTTTGATCAATTAAATATTACCTTTTAATCCTATGCGCCATTTCAACAGTGCTTTGAGCAATTAAAAATTGCTTGAAGTGACATTTCTCACCCATTTCAGCCCATTTTGGAACAGTGCTTTGAGCAATTAAAAATTGCTTGAAGTGACATTTCTCACCCATTTCAGCCCATTTTGGTCTGAAATGAGTTTTCTACAAAAGCTGACGTGGTGAAGTGACATTTCTCACCCATTTCAGCCCATTTTGGTCTGAAATGAGTTTTCTACAAAAGCTGACGTGGCACCCCATTTCACCCCCCATTTCTTTAAATTACATAGCGAACCAAACGCGGGGAATGAAAATGCCTTGAAATCAAAATCATATGTGGCGCTATTGTCAGATTTCAAATCCTCCATTTCTCTTTTTTTGAGCAAACAAACAGCCACTTAAAGTAAATGTTAATTACCATCAAACAAAACATGGAAGTTCTAAATTCTGAGTATTCAATATCACTAAATAGACTGAAACAATGATACCTTATGTAATTCAACTTTAAGAAAGTTTTGAAAACAGAATTAACATATAAATCAAAATTTTAAAGATTGGTTGAAATTGCTGCATATTGTCTTTAACGAATTTTTTTTACCATTTTTGGGAAATTGTTGCAATATCTCATGATTTCTTTAATATATAAGACGTCATTTGAGATTTTCCCGATACTTTAGGTGTTATTTCCACATAAAAAATAGATAGAAATGGTTCCATATGTGAGTTCGAGTTTGACATTTGTTTTAAAGATTAGGTTAGGACGTTCAAAGATTGGGTTAGGAGATTAGCACTCAATTGAGCTCAAACCCAAACTTGAAACGCGCAATATAAATCTCAATATAGGAATTAGAGTTCAATTACACCTCAATGCTCCTCCCTACATTTCTCAAGTTGAGTGTCTATTCACCCTTGACTGCATCTTACTTCATCACTCTCGGCTGCATAGTGAAACCTCCAAGCCATCCCCTCACTTGGACTGCCTGTTACATCATCACTTTTGACTGGATGTTGAAACTCAATCTCTCCCCCCCCCCTCTCTCTCCCCCCCCCCCCCTCTCTCTCTCTCTCTCAACTACATTAGAAACCACCAAGCCCTCCCTACACTTTGATGACCTACTTCGTCACTATTGAATGCATGTCAAAAGCACCAAGCCCACCCTCTCTTTCTTCCCCCTTATTTGTTTTATCACCCTCGGTCCTTTTGTCTCTTAGATATGTCATAATTACATGATTCAATATTATTATATTTTTAGATTTCATTGACATGCACACAGCCACATACAATATCCGACATGAAATTCTGATATTTGTTAAATTTCTTGAGCATATTCCCTATATCCACCACCAAGTGTGGAATTTTCCATCAAACAAATTCCATTGTCTGACATTTAGACCATTTTATCCTCTCCCATCAAAATAGAATGAACTTTATGAATAGCATTTTCCTACTTTGTGATTCACCGAATGCACAAATACCGAGAATGAAGTCCTCTAAAGCCTAGAGGTAGTTTTTAAAAGATTCCAAATTTTCGAGTGCTAGAGACATTGTTGAATAACTTTGCTCACATTCCCAACATCTATATATGGATATAATTATTATTTTAAATATCCCTGATATAGCCGATATATCTTCTTGTAAGGCTTGCCACAAAATGATATGATCTCAATATCCTTTACGGTTTTTTTGGCAAATTTCAAGTGATATATCCCGAACATAACCAATATATGAGCCGATATGTTGATGGATATATCTTTCTATATAGCTTGCCGTAAAACAATACAGTTCTACTATGCTTTTTAATCTTAGCATAAAATCCAGTCCTATAAAGTATTTTAACAAAATTTTTATAAACTCTTTTCCTATTTGAGTTTCTACAATTGATTACTGACCATGAACTTATATTATTTACATTTTTGGATGCTCAGATTTCATTAAGTATGTTCAGATTACATTTTAGGACATTATATATGCATGTTTAAATTATATTTTAGGACATTGTATTATGTATGCATGTTATTCAATATCCACAATTCAATATGGATGTTTATTGTTTGACATTTCCTTGACATTCGAAGAACCTTGTATATAGCCTGTTTCTCTCTATCTTTATCTTCTTTATAAGAAAAATACATATGTGATGCACGTCAAGGGACTAGATTTTTATAGTTGTTTCCACCTATGTCAAGTTGTAATTGGTATTTATATTTACATTTATAAATTTTATTCTATGCAATATACTTGGAATTACTACCTTGCCTCTTGATTTTTAAACTAGAAAAATAATAAATCATTACTTGGACGATAACTTGTAATGCTTATAATAAACCAATGTGATTGATTTGTATGCATTTTGAGAAGTACTTTTATTTATGTTTGCGTTTTTTTAGTTAAAATATATTTCGCAAATATAAGGACATTAAAGTGCTATAAAAAGAGATGCACTAATAATCTTTCAACCATCTTTATTGTCATTGTCTTCATCCAGATCTTCTTACTAAACCCATGGTGTGCACCACATAGGCTTGACCAAATCCATAAGACTAAAATGGAACCTCTAAGACCTTAGATGGATTCCAAAAGATCCCAAAGAAATTGAAATCGTAAGATATTATTGATATCTAGTAGTACCCCACTTATGTAATTAATTACCTCTCCTAATCTCTAACCACATTTTAGTTTCTTAATCTCTTCATAACCTCCATTCTCTTAGAAAAACTTTCCTTATTTTTCGAATGATCTCATTTTCATGTCCTCATAGCCTCAACTCTTCCCTTCTCTTTCTTCACATTTTCAAGTATGTGTTAAATATGGCCAAGTATTGTCGTGGTGGTGATTGAATGAATTTGGTAAAAATATAACATCATTAGGAAAATATAGGATCTGGTTTGGACGAATTTAAACACTGAAGGTATATTGTGAGAGTAGAAAACACGAAATAAGGGCGCTATCCTTCTACATTAATTTCATGAAGAATTTATTTTACCAAATAAGATAGTTGTAAGTTCCTTTATGGACAAGTATAGTTTTTCTTGGTTGCTAAAAGTTTGTATAATGTTTAAATACCTAAATTCGAGTTAAAAATAAAATGTGATGTTGAGTTAGTGGAGCCCTTTTTCTTAAGATCTTTTTTTTCCAACTTTAGGATTAGGACCTCAAAATTGATCTTGGATTCATTAAATGCAAATGAGTATGACACCCCATTAGTCACCAAGTAACTTTGCACTCTTGCACGCTACGCAAAATACAACTGAAGTTGGGCTCCTATTTATGTTCCACGAAAGCTTGTTTCAATGAATAAAATAGCAGTCCCTCCATCTATAGTCCTTTTCAAAGTTAATAATGCACCACATACATATGTTCCCATCTAGTAACACAGATCTATAACCTCCAATAATGATGTTGATCTTTGATGATTTGACAACCACTTGTAATTATTCAAGACATTTCTTTTATAAATAATCTTCCTTCTTCTTTTCCTCATTTAATTCTTCTCTTCCCTTTTCTTGTTCCTCTTCTAGTCTCACCTTAATTCATCGCCCTTTCTTTTCTTTATGATTTCTCTTCTCCTTCATCTAGTTTCCCTCATTCTTCTTCTAATATTGTTGCTCATTGTCATTATAAAGAAGCAAACTCAAACTGTAGATAGTTAGAGTGCTCGTTAATTCTATCGACTACGATATTAGTAGTGATATAAGTTTAAGTTTCATTATTGCAAAATTTTGCGATAGAATAACTTTGTTTAGTGAGGCTCGTGCCTCGCTTACACTTACTTACACCTTACGTATCTTAGGAGATTTGTGTCTTTGTGTTGTGCACTTGAAAGTGAGCGACATGCCCAACCTTGCCTTATACGTGTAGCCTTGCATCTTGGGTCACACATACCAAAGATATAGTTCCTCACTTAGTGCTATGCATTTTGACAACAATGGGAGTTTCCATCGCAATAATCTACCTATATTTATCATAATAACATGACCGAACATGGAGACTATAGAGGTTTGTTTATACCTTATAAGTGTTATATTACTACTTGTACTAACTTCTTTTCTTTTAGGCAAGTACAATTGCTGAAATTTCGTGCTCCTTCACTCTCCAATCCAGCAGCACCTCGTCCTCTTGATAAGATTCCAGCCCCGCTGAAATGAGGCCCTAGGCTTGTATTTATAGGGCTTCGGAAGTGGTTATTTGGATGAGAACAAGTGATTTGGCTCTATCTTCAGTTAACAACAGCCTAACCACGTTTGGGGATGATATCAAGTTAGTTAGAAACCCCTGGAACAGATAAAACATGCGAAAACAGCATCAAAACCGTCAAAACGTATTTCGGGATCCGTACTGCGCTTGCACGGGTCGGACCGATCCGACCCGCACAATTGCGGGTCGGACCGATCCGACCCGCACAATTGCGGGTCGGACTGGTCCGACCCGCACAGTTGCGGGTCGGACTGTTCCGACCCGCACAATTGCGGGTCGTACTAACTTCTTTTCTTTTAGGCAAGTACAATTAGTAACTCTAGTTATCAAAATATTATTTAGTTGTTTGATATGGTGTTTAGCTACCTAATATTTGGACAAGAAATTCAAATTGATGTTTTAAATTTTCAACAGTATGATTTTGTTGTCATGTATCATTCTTATGTTTAATGACATTTAAAGAGGATGAGTAATCTCTAATTTAAAATGAGTGCAAAGAAAGAGAAATCATGATAGCTAGTTGCTAACAATAACTTTATTCACTATTTCTATAGTTATTTTATTTTTTCTACATGATCGGAAATTTAGAAAAGATCATATATTTCCTTTATATACAAATTATTTTGCCATTTATACAAACTTTAATTATAAGGGATACAAATTGTTGACTAACAGATTTGTGAGGCTTATTTTCCTATCAATGCAAAATCGGTCTCAAACATTATGCAAAACATAATGTTATTTATAGCGGTTATTCTCCTCAATAAAATGTCAGATTTAACCAAATATATAGAAAACCTTGTACGAGTTGCAATAGTTTTTTGTTTATTTAACTCCTAGTATGTTATTGCAAATTCCGTATGCATTATTCGTATCAAAAGGATATCAATTTAATGTTTTTCATGAGGTTATATTATTCTATGAGATAGATGGAATAATACAGGATAACTTTGGGAATTTGATGCAGCCCAATAGATAACACCAGCCTACATAGACAGTTTCAACTCTATTAGGGTCAAATCCGGCAAAACTTAAAACTTGCCCAAATTTCACAAGTTATCAATCAAATCGAAGTTCTTGCAAAATCGTGAGGGTCAATGGGATTGCTGAAGTTTGTGGAAGACGCGAAAATCTATAATTTTGGACTTCAACATTATAATAAAGCTTCCAGATATTTTCTATTTTCGGTAAAAATATTATTATTTTTACCTTTTTGTTTTATTTTCGAGTCTACAAAAGACTTTTTTGGATGTAAGTGGCAAGTTTTCGACGAAATAAAATCCTAGCATATTGCTTGCAACCATTTTTATCTGGTGCTCTCTTTCTTCCGAGTTTTCGAATCTTGATATGGTTTCAGCTCTAATATGATTGCATCATAATTGGCAAAATTAATTAAGAGTTTTATTTGATTCAATCTTCTTCCTTTTAGTTAGGATTATATTTTATTTATATCTTTTTTCCTATCGTTATGATTTTATCTCCATCCTTTTTAGTTAGGAATTTTATTTGGTCTCATTTTCTTCCTTTTTATTTGTGCAAGTAGTTACAATATAAAGCTTGTAAAATTCTTCTTTTGAGATATTGAGAGATTATGAAAAACTAGTCTTGCATTAAGAAGCCTCTGCATGTAAGTTGTCATTTTTCAGTAAGAATTGCCGAAAAACTAGTATTGCATCAAGAAACCACTGCGTGTGAGCTGCCATTTACCACAAAAATTGCCTGGGTATTGACATTTTACAATAAGAATTGCATGGGTATGAGGCCCAAAATTTTATCTTTCTTTTGCTCTTCATAAACCCCTCGATCGGTTTCTTCTTCTCCACAAATCTCCACCTCATCATCTTTTCATAGTTCAAACATCACTCCCGACGACCCTGATCAGCCCCACCTTTTTGTCGTCACTCAACTTTAGCAATTAGATGTCTTACAAATGAACGTTTGAACCTCCATCCTTTGAGTTCAGTACCCCTATAGATGATGCCACCCCTATACATTGCCGCCCCTCACGACATTGATCCAACATTTCCACTCCTCCATTGATTCCACAATCACTTTCTCCTATTAGTTCGATGCCTATGATGTCAACTTCCAAATTCAAGCTCACTCTGCCACTAGCTACACCACCATATATTCCCAATCCCCGACCAACTTTGTTGACATTCCACATTCCCCATCTTACGTTATATTAAACTTGAATTATCAATGTTTGAAAGTATAATAAATACATGAATATGCATGTACATGCATGCTTGTATGCACATGCATGCTTGTATGCACATGCATGCTTGCATAATTGGTTGTCAATTTTGTTACATGTCTTTACATCTGTCTCCATATAGTTGATGATGAATGTTCTGGCTTGTCTGCTTTTGAGATCATTTTATCTGAAATTTCAGATGCTTCTTCTATCTGACAAACTTTTCAATTTTAAAATAAAAATGTCACAGTTTACAAACATCAAAGCTCACAAGCAGTAGCCATAGTTCACTTGAGCTTCAAACTCCCATGGATTCCCAAAAGTTACCTAGTACAAGTATTGGATTGAGGTAACCACTCACTCATCTAAGCACATTAAATGAAAAAACAACCATGTAGTGTGCTAATCTCCTAAGTTGATCTAATTAAACCTTGCAGAAGAAGCTTTTAGATTATTTGTACATTAGCTAACTAGTACCAGGTCCAACAAAATTAAATCGTTAAATGAATAGTACAAAGTTATTGCTAGAACCAAAGGAATAAAATGATAGATGAACAATAGAACTAACATCCTTAATTAGAACTAAAAGAAAAGTAGTTCATTCAACTAACCAAAAGAGAAAGAAAAGCATTTAATTTGGCAACATACTCTTAGGCATAAGTTCAACATATGCAAGAACTTCAGCATGCACTCCATCTGTGTCAGCCCGTGATTGAGAAAGAAACCCATCAAACTCAGGTAGAGAGGGTGGAGTTTCCTCTCTGGCTAAAAGCATAGCTTTGGCAGCCTCATCTTTCACCTGCTGTTTTAAAAGTTTTTCCTGCAAAAGGTCATGTGTTAGAGAATTAAACTAATACAAACCAAACAAAAAAATATATAAACAGTTCCAATAACCGAGAACCTTTTTCTTGGCAGCAAGTAGTTTTCTTCTATTCTCCTTCCTTCCTTCATCAAATTTTACAGCCACTTTATCTATCCAACTCCTTAGCTTTCTGATAAAATGGCACATCATGAGAATTTATATGCAGGGAATCATGATATGGTTAAGTGTAAACTAATAGATAACACTTACTCTGTGTAAAGAACCTCATCACAAAGGAAGTTTAGTATCTTCAATTTCATAGATGGTTCAAGATTATCATATCCATTTGAACCGTTGCCGAGAAGGTCCAGAGGCAATCCCTCCAAGGTGCACTTAGATTTCTCTATGCATCTTTTAAGAGCTTGCAACCATGCATCCCTGCTGTTTGGTGATTATGTGTAGATCAGTCAGAAAATTTTCAACAGAAAAGGTTGAGTGCTCAACAAACAGGAAATGAAATCAACGTTCAGCAAAAACAGAATGCAAGAAGCTACCCATTTTTCATCTCCATTCCGATTAGAGACAGCAATTTGATAGTGAATTCAACATGTGCTGAATACACTCCATGACGTTCGAGACACCCTCTCGTTAAATCTCGGAGAATGCACTCAGGTTGCCGTTCCCTTATATCAAGGACCTAAAGAAAGATTAATCAGAAAACAACTTTCGAAGGCATAACATAACTATAAAAGATAAAAATATTGTATCAAATAGGCTCTTGGGAAATGCTGATAAACTAATAGAGTGACCAAGCAAGAAAGTGTAGTAGGAAACTTCACAAGTAAAATAGAGTGATTCACAAGTAATTGACCAATTTTAAGAAATATACAAACATTAAAACCTTGTTCCCAAAGTTTTGCGCTTCAGCACCATTAATTATTTTTCTATTTTAAGAGACAATGGAATATTTATTTAGTCAGTCTAGCTAAAAGCTGTGAGCACTCTAAAAGAAGCAATAATTATGATCTAGTTCAACTAAATTATTCAAGTCAGAATTCAGGTGTAAGCATAGTCTAATAAGCAAATGCATACCGGATAAAAACAACCTAAGCTCCCAAACTACAAAGGATTATACCTTGGAGAATGCATAACAAAACTCCAAGAACCGCAACGCAGCTCCAACATCCAGAGCTGGCAGTTCAGTGCCAGCAACTTCTGTTAATGGACTGCCTTGCGGAAGTGTAATGTCTTCCAAAGGATTGGAATTGGCATCTCCATGACTTTGATTGCCATGTTCTTTATTGACGCCGGATGTCCCAAACTTTAATCTTTTTGCCAGTTCCTCTTCATTTGGTCCTGCTTCATTCTCAAGAGACTGGTTTTCCTTGTCATGACTTCTTTTGGAAGACAAAGAGACCTTCAAGAAACCAAGAACAAAAAGTAATGAGTATTAAGATAACCATATCCTTCTTCATTCATATTAACTAAAAAGAACTGAAAATTAACATAAACTCGTAAAGAAATATTGTACCTTGTTATAAAAAGAAGGTGTCGATTCTGTGCTTTGGGGTTCCATCTTTTTTGCGCCTTTGTTATCCAATAGCTCATGGACTGAATTGAACCCATTTGATTTGGCGACATGAGCTAATACTCCAGTTGGCTGGAACCCTTTCCGTTTCCTGAGAAACCCAAATTATAAATCAATACAAAAAATAAAAAACTCAAAATTTCCAATATTAATTCATGCAAACTTATAGAGAGCATTACATGCAAAAGCTGCAATTGCAAACACCGCGACATTTGGGGCAAATCCAGCTCTCTAACTTCCCCACTTCATCCGTGTTTTTGCCATATCTAAAACATGCAAAATCATTTGACAAGAAATTACCTATTCAGAAGACATTTGTGGCAGTAGGTAAGAGTGCACAACTTGTCTTTTTTTAGCTGCTTACAGAAAACCGCAAAACCCCTCGTCTTCTGCCGACACTGTAAATCATAGATAACAACCCATATCTCATAAATTGAATAATAAAAGGTGAGAATTTTTTGCTGAAAGGAGGAAAAAAACGAGAAAAGGGAAATTGTGGCATGTCCAGCCCTTTTCTTGGGCGGCCTCAACAAAGAAACGATGGTATTTTGCGACATAGGTCATGTTTTCTCAGAAAATTTGAAGCAGTGACCAGAATTGAACAGAAAAATCAACAAATTACACTACTTTGTAACGTTGCATCACGCTTCTTCTTGTAGAGATCTTGCCAAGAAGTAATTGAACCGATGGAAGAACAAAAGTTGAAAAAAAAAGAAAGATACCCGATGGGAAGTCTTGCCGTTTACATAATCATATGTTCGCGCTCCCTTGACACGAACTCCGAGATTGTTCGTCCTCTTCTTCTTGAGGGAAAGATGGTTCTGACAACTACCCTCTTCTCTCGGTTTGACCCCAGGAGCAGAATTCTCAGCCGCTAAATTCTGGTTACTGCTCTCTTCTCTCTGATTGATCTCAGCAACAGTGTTCTCAGCGCTAGAGTTCTCAGCAAGAGCCATCGCTAGAGATCCAGAGAGAGAGCTTCGATTTCAAGCAGAGCAAGAAGGTCAAAGATCAGGAGATTGAAGAGAGAGGGAACCTTTTTCTGTATAATCTTAGACAGGTTTATGAAGTGGGTACGACGAATTTTCAAAGCAATGGAGAGGAATTGAAATTTTTTGGGTAAGGAATGGTTTTCAAGTTTGAGAAGAGACTTTGAGGGTGGAGAACTCGAGCAGTGGTTAGATAGCAGATGGCTTCTGGGCTAGAGAGAAGGGGTTTTTATTTTATTTTTTAAGGGGAAGTGATTTTTTTTTTTTAAACAGAGGGAGTGAACATTGACAAATATGCTCATTAAAACTCATTAATGCATCAGAAAATCCGATGAATCTTATCCGTTGAACAACTGGTAGGGGTGCATTCGGTCTAGATACGGTTCGCATATGATGCTTATTGTATCCATATCCGTTTACTCATCTCGGATACGGATACGGATATACATCGGTAAGAAAAATTATAACAATACCCGCTAAAATCGGATATGGTTACGGATATACATGCGGATATATAAGCGGATATGCATACAGATACAAAACAGATATGAGAAAACTAGGGATATACATGCGGATATATAAGCGGATATGCATACAGATACAAAACAGATATGAGAAAACTAGATAGTATTGAGAAAAACATAGTTCATGTACAGATACAAAACAGATATGAGAAAACTAGATAGTATTGAGAAAAACATAGTTCATGTGATACAAAAGGGTTTGTTAATATGTCCATTATAATTGAAAAGTTAAGATTAGACATCTTGATCGTCAAAATTAACCACAAATTCATAATCTAACAATCAAAACTATCGTAAGAGTATGACTAATATGTATTCGGATATTTCAGATACGGATACAGATATTTCACTACAAAACCATATCTGTAACCATATCCTATCGGTTATAGATTTGAGTAACCATATTCGTATCCTAACGGATACAATTACGGATATTTTCTCGGATACGGATACGGTTTAGCACCCCTAACAACTGGTGGTCCAAGAGCTATCTAATCTTGGGCTAAACGAAATTAAATCAGTGCCTCTTTTGAGGTTTTAGTTTAGGAAAGTGACATGACAACGGTCAATATCCTAAACATGCACATCATGACACACACAAAAAAGGCATGGGAAGGTTCAGAAGGGAACGGTTACATTTGGAGACTTGCGAGAGAAACCTATGTAACAAGGTGAGGCGAGTAAATTGAAGCGTTGGAGGGGTATTGTAATTGTAAGGGAGGAAATAGTTTCCACGTCTGGAGAGCTCTTTTTAAAAGTAAAGTCTATAGATTTGTCTGAAAAAGCACTATAGAGAGGATGGTTTTGAGAAAAGGAAAAGGGGTGGTTTTATTTGCTTATTATTTTTATATTGGGGAGTGAATATTGGCAAGTATATGCTCATTAAAACTCATTAATGCATGAAAGACTATCCAACGAATCTTGATCATCAAAATTAACCACAAATCCATAATCTAAGAATCAAAACTATCGTAAAAGTATGACTAATATGTATTCGGATATTTCAGATACGTATACAGATATTTCACTACAAAACCATATCTGTAACAATATCCTATCGGTTATAGATCTGAGAAACCATATTCGTATCCTAACGGATACAATTACAGATATTTTCTTGGATACGGATACGGTTTAGCACCGCTAACAACTGGTGGTCCAAGCGCTATCTAATCTTGGGCTAAACGGAATTAAATCGGTGCCTCTTTTGAGGTTTTAGTTTAGGAAAGTGACAAGACAACGGTCAATATCCTAAACATGCACATCATGACACACAAAAAAGGCATGGGAAGGTTCAGAAGGGGGCGGTTACATTTGGGGACTTGCGAAAGAAACCTATGTAACAAGGTGAGTCGAGTAAATTGAAGGGTTGGAGGGGTATTGTAATTTTGTAATGAAGGAAATAGTTTCCACGTCTGGAGAGCTCTTTTTAAAAGTAAAATCTATAGATTTGTCTGAAACAACAAGCCGAGTTGAATTTGAGCACTATAGAGAGGATGGTTTTGAGAAAAGGAAAAGGGGTGGTTTTATTTGCTTATTATTTTTATATTGGGGAGTGAATATTGGCAAGTATATGCTCATTAAAATTTATTAATGCATGAGAGACTATCCAACGAATCTTGATCATCAAAATTAACCACAAATCCATAATCTAATAATCAAAACTATCGTAAGAGTATGACTAATATGTATTCGGATATTTCAGATACGGATACAGATATTTCACTACAAAACCATATCTGTAACAATATCTTATCGGTTATAGATTTGAGTAACCATATTCATATCCTAACGGATACAATTACGGATATTTTCTCGGATACGGATACGGTTTAGCACCCCTAACAACTGGTAGTCCAAGCGCTATCTAATCTTGGGCTAAATAGAATTAAATCGGTACCTCTTTTGAGGTTTTAGTTTAGGAAAGTGACAAGACAACGGTCAATATCCTAAACATGCACATCATGACACACAAAAAAGGCATGGGAGGGTTCAGAAGGGGACGGTTACATTTGGAGACTTGCGAAAGAAACCTATGTAACAAGGTGAGGCGAGTAAATTGAAGGGTTCATTTGGAGACTTGCGAAAGAAACCTATGTAACAAGGTGAGGCGAGTAAATTGAAGGGTTGGAGGGGTAATGTAATTTTGTAAGGGAGGAAATAGTTTCCACGTCTAGAGAGCTCTTTTTAAAAGTAAAATCTATAGATTTGTCTGAAACAACAAGCCGAGTTGAATTTGAGCATTATAGAGAGGATGGTTTTGAGAAAAGGAAAAGGGGTGGTTTTATTTACTTATTATTTTTATATTAGGAAGTGAATATTGGCAAGTATATGCTCATAAAAATTCATTAATGCATGAGAGACTATCCAACGAATCTTGATCATCAAAATTAACCACAAATCCATAAATCTAAAGAATCCTAAATCGGTGCCTCTTTTGAGGTTTTAGTTTAGGAAAGTGACAAGACAACGGTCAATATCCTAAACATGCACATCATGACACACAAAAAAGGCATGGGAAGGTTCAGAAGGGGACGATTACATTTGGAGACTTGCAAAAGAAACCTATGTAACAAGGTGAGGCGAGTAAATTGAAGGGTTGGAGGGGTATTGTAATTTTGTAAGGGTGAAAATAGTTTCCACATCTGGGAAGCTCTTTTTAAAAGCAAAGTCTATAGATTTGTCTGAAACAACAAGCCAAGTTGAATTTGAGCACTATAGAGAGGATGGTTTTGAGAAAAGGAAAAGGGGTGGTTTTATTTGCTTATTATTTTTATATTGGGGAGTGAATATTGGCAAGTACATGCTCATTAAAATTCATTAATGCGTGAGAGACTATCCAACAAATCTTACATGTCCAAAAGACTTGTTTTATTACTTAATATTATTATAGAGGGAAGAAAATATTGACAAGTATGCTTATGAAAACTTGTTAATGCATGAGAAAACATCCGATGAATCTTATACATCAGATAATTGGTGGTGCAAGAGTCGTCTGCTTTGGAATCAATGTGAACCAGAGTTTACTAAATTAGTATACTACTCCAAAAAATTGCTCGTTATATTCAACATAACTAAATTTTTGTTGGCACCGCTTTTGAGGTTTTAGTTTGGGAAAGTGACAAGACAAACAACATTATTTTGACATGTGCATGACACGATGCAAGAGCAGGTTAGCATTGTGAGATTCGTAAAAGAATGGTTACACTTGTAGACTTGTGCAAAAGTACATATATAGTAGTCAAGTTTGGAGAGGTTCTTTCACAAGGGTGGGTTTGGGGAAGTATCAATGAACTTGAAATAAAAGAAACCTAGACTATATCAGAGGAAACATGTCGTAATGAAAATGCCAATAAATAGTCATTAATATTCTTGAAGATGTGTTAGAGATGTCTGCATATATAATTTTAATTTGCAAAATAGACAAAACAAGTATAATCACTCTAACACATGAAAGATTCTTTAAAAAAATACTACTGTGGGGTCCAAAGAGGGTTGCATCTTTCGGACCGAGAAAAGGATGAGTTTTTTTTTGTTAAGATTATAGTTAAAACTTATATCAATGCATTAAATTAATAGAAAAAGTTGTTACACATTTTGATTTATTTTGCACGGGAAAGTGATAATAGATATCATAATTCACACATCTGTGCAAGATGACAGAAAAGAGCAGTGTAAGGTCCACAAAAAGACGGTTATGTTTGGAAACTCGTAAGAATATATAACGAGTTTAAGTTGAAGAAAGTTGAGGCTCTTGGAAAGAATGAAGGAAAGATGATGCTCAATTTGAACACTCGAGAAATCTTTTTCGGGCTGGAGAAAAGATATGTATGTTTTATTCTTTTTAGGGTGGATACTGATAAGTATGCTCATTAAAACTCACTAAGTCAGTAACTATATAATAAATAATGTAAATAATATAACTGATGGTCTAAGAGCTTTATACTCTCACATTAGGGCCTGTTCGTTTGCCTAAAAAAAAGAGGGAAATCAAAGAAATGGAAAACTATTAAAATGAAGAATTGTTTTTGGAGTGTTTGGTTGGCTAAAAAAGAAGGAAATCAAAGAAATGAAATTGAAATGATGTTAGTTGTCACCTTATTATTGGATGATGTTTGTGATTTTTTAAGAAAACTAGTTTTGGAGTGTTCGGTTAGCGAAAAAAAAATAAGGAAATGAATTATAAGAAACATATTTCCTGTAGTTTCTTGTTTTCTTTTGTTCGGTTCATTCTTAAAAATAAGAAATGAAATGAGATGAGATGAGTTGTCATTGTATTATTGGGTGATGTGAAGAAAGATTAAGAAAAGTGTTTTCATAACTTTTTGGGATGAAAATAAAGAAATAAAATGTTAATGAGATGAGGTGAATTGTTATAATATTTTATTGGATGATGTGAGTGATTTGAAATGATGAGAAGAGATGAGTTGATTGATGTTTGGATGAAAATAATATTTTATTAGATGTGATGGATGAGTTGTTAGATAAAAATAATATTTTATTAGATGTGATGGATGAGTGGTTAGATGAAAATCATATTTTATTAGATGATGTGGATGAGTTGTTGGATGGAAATAATATTTTATTGGATGTTGTGGGTGAGTTTTAGGGATGGAAATGGAGGAAATGGTGAGTTTTAAGATTTTCACCATTTCCATTTCTATTTCTTGGTTTTTATAAAACAAACGAACAGGCCCTTAGTAGAAACCAAAAACATTATGATAAGTACACTAATCTTTTCAGGTTTCACTTTAGGATAGTCGACAAGATAGTCATCATTATTCTGACATGTGTGCAACATGATGCATGGAGAAAAGAGCATTCTAGGTTAACAAAGGAACGAGTACGCTAGGACTACTTATGAAAAAGCATCTAGCAACCAAGTTTGCATTGTTCTTTTTGCAGGGGTGGGTTTAAATGTAGGGGAGAGTCTACTAATTCGACCCAAATAAGGGGTGGAGGGGATTACATTTGAGCATTGGAGAGGAGATGGTTTTCCGTATAGGGAAAATGGGTTCCTTTTATATGGTGGATGTTAATAAATATGCTCATTAAACCTCATTAGAGCATGTGAAACCATCCAATAAATCTATTATGTCAAATTGCAAAGGGTCTAAAAGCTATTCACTCTCTGTGCAAACAAAACTTGTTTAAATGGATATATATTAATTCAAAAACTACTCTTAACATTCCAGATACATGAAATTTTATTGCCACCGGAAACAGCTACTTTTTAAGATACAAGGAGATATTCCATAATAACATAATTTTGTCAATAAGTGGAAAACTCTATGAACTGATCTAGTTAGAGTAAGATTTGGACTCTGCACTGTTGGGGAAAACCCGTGTCGAGGAATCAAAACAACCGCCGATCAAAGAAGGCAAAATCAGCCAAAAATCAATGAACAAACACCAAACACCAGTTTTAACGTGGTTCGGCAATTGCCTATGTCCACGGGGCAAGAAGGGGATGAGGTTTTTACTAATAGAGAAGAAGAGTATAAATTAAGATTACAAATCACTCGAAGGAACAAACTAATCATACCACAAAGTTCTTAATCTCTCCAAATAAACTCTAAATAAATAGCTTAGAAAATTCTTCTTTTCTGTGCTCCAAATATCCCAAACTCAAGCCTTAAGATGTTGGAGTTATATATTAAGTGTAACTTAAAACTTGACATTGTAATGGGAAAGTTTAGTCTCACATAGGAAATAGAATAGGAAGGAATGGTGTTTATAAGCATTTACCTTCTCTCTCATACCTAGAAGAAAATAAAGGTTATGCTCCACACCACACACGCACGCGTCGGCCGGGCCGGGTTCAGGTTCGGGTCGGGTCGGGTGAAACGTCACTTCCACCAAAATCAAAATAAAACATTTAAGAAGAAATCCTTTCATCAAAATAAGAACCTTGTCCACTTTCAAAAGAAGGAAGGAGCTGAACATCGAGCCTGCATCGTTTGTGGAAGAACCAACCACCTTGCTAAGGACTGTTTTTCAAGAAAACTGAACCACCCAAGCCTAAGAAGGGAGGACCTCCACCTAATAAGTCACAAGTAAACATGGTGACTTCCAGTTCTGCTGAGACTGCTTTCAGGTCTGTTCTCTTCACCCTTGAAGTAAACATGACCTTTCAAGCAAATGATTGGTGGATTGACACTGGAGCTAATATTCACGTTTGCTCTAATTAATCTCTCTTTTCCACTTATCAGGTCTCAAGTAGAGGAACTGTGATAATGGAAAATAATAATGTGGCTCTTGTATCTGGAATAGGTCGGATCAACCTAAAGCTGACTTCTGATAAGACTTTGATCCTGCAGGATGTCTACCATGTACCAGACATTTGGAGAAATTTGATTAGCGGATCTTTATTAGTGCAACAAGGCTACAAACTTGTTTTTGAATCAAATAAAGTTGAAATAACTAAGGGATTGAACTTCATTGGAAAATGTTTTTTATGTGATGGTCTTTTTAAATTAAATGTTAAGAATTCTACTCTCGCATGTCCAATAGCTTTGAATATCGAACCTTCTATCACTTGGCATCAAAGATTAGGACATGTGAATTATAATTCAATTAAAAGATTGATGCATCTCAATATAATTCCAAAGCTTAATATAAAAGATGATGGAAAATGTGAAATATGTGTAGAAGCTAAACTTCCTAAGAAACCCTTTAAAACTATTGATAGAGATTCTGAGATATTAGAACTCATCCATAGTGATGTCTGTGATTCAGGAAGAAGATCTAGAGGAGGTAACAAATATTTCGTAACTTTTATAGATGACTGTTCTAAATATTGTTACCTCTACTTAATTAAGACCAAAGATGAAGTTATAAACAAATTCAAAATATATAAAGCAGACGTTGAAAATCAGTTGGATAGAAAAATTAAAATACTAAGATCAGATAGAGGTGGTGAATACACATCTAATGAATTAAAACAATTCTGTGAAGAGAATGGAATCATTCATGAAATAGTTGCTCCATATACACCTCAATCTAATAGAGTAGCTGAAAGAAAGAATAGAACATTAATGGACATAGTAAACTTAATGTTAATTAATTCTAGTATGTCAGAAAACCTGTGGGGAGAAGCTCTCATGACTACTTGCCATATACTAAATAGAATTCTATTCAAAAATTCTGATAAAACATCTTACACAATTTGGAAGAATAGAAACCCTAATTTAGATCATCTGGAAGTATAGGGGTGCTTAGCAAAAGTTAAAATACCTGAGAATAAGAGAAAGAAGATTGGCCCTAAAACTGTAGATGGAATATTTATTGGCTATGCTTCTGATAGTAATACAAATAGATTTTTAATAATCAACTATGATATTAATGAGATAGACAACAACATCATAATTAAAGCTAGGGATGTGCATTACTTTGAAAATATTTTTTCTTACAAGACCAGAGTAAACAACACAGGTCCTAGCTCTAGCAATTCAGATCCTAGTTCTAACCAAGGTGAAACTAGTTCTAAACAAATTAGACCACTAGAAAGTCCAGAGGAGCCTAGGAGAAGTAAAAGAACTAGAATAGAAAAGGTCCATGAAGATTTCTATGCATTACTTATAGAAGATTCTCCAATTACATTTGAAGATGCAATGAAATCAGTAGATGCTCTATTTTGGAAGGAAGCTATAAATAATGAGATATAATCTATAGTTCAAAATCATACTTGGGAACTAACTGATCTTCCTTCAGACTGTAAAACTATAGGATGTAAATGGGTATTTAAGAAGACTCAGACCAGATGGAAGAATAGATAAATATAAGGCCAGATTAGTAGCTAAAGGATATACCCAAAAATCTGGTATTGATTATTTTGATGTCTATTCTCCAGTAGCTAGGATTACTACCATTAGAGTCCTTATAGCTTTAGCATCCATTCACAAACTTATAATACATCAAATAGATGTTAAAATTGCATTCTTAAATGGAGACTTAGATGAAGAAATTTATATGGATCAACCCGAGGGATTTGTTGCCTCTGGGAGACTTAGATGAAGAAATTTATATGGATCAACCCGAGGGATTTGTTGCCTCTGGACAAGAGAAGAAAGCATGCAAACTTATTAGATCACTATATGGTCTCAAACAAGCTCCAAAACAATGGCACATAAAATTTGATGAGATCATATTATCCTATGGATTTGTAATTAATTAAACAGATGAGTGTGTATATCATAAAATAGATAATGATAACAAAATTGTGATTTTATGCTTATATGTTGATGATATTCTTATTTTTGGCTCTAACATACAAAGCATAAATGAAATCAAACATTTTTTATCACAAAATTTTGACATGAAAGATTTAGGTCAAGCTGATTTAATTCTTAACACTAAAATCTTAAAAAATAAAAATGGATATGTGTTGCCACAATCACACTACATAGAGAAAATTCTCAAGAACTTTTATAATCTAAATTGTCAACATGTTTCTACTCTATATGATCCTAATGTACATCTAAAGAAAAATACAGGTTATCCACAATTACAAAGAGAATATGAACAAACAATTGGATCATTAGGATTCCTGACAAACTACATCAGACCTGACATTGCTTATGCAGTAAATAGACTTAGTAGATATACATCAAATCCTGATAAGAGTCATTGGGATGCTCTAAAAAGAATTTTGAGGTATCTAAAAGGTGAAGTATGGTTTACATTATAAAGGTTATCCATCTGTATTAGAAGGATACTCAGATGCAAATTGAATAAGTGACTCAGTAGATGTAAAATCCACCAATGGTTTTGTGTTCCTTTTAGGAGGAGGAGCTGTGTCTTGGAAATCTACTAAACAAACTGTAATAACTAGAAGTACAATAAAATCAGAAATGATAGCTCTTGATACTACTAGTATAGAAGCTGAATGGTTAAAAGATTTACTTACGGAAATTCCATTAATACAAAAACAATTACCAGCTATTTCTATTCATTATGATTGCAGGTCAGCGATTGACAAATGTCATCAAGAGAATACAAATGTGAAGATGAATCGACGTTTGAAAGTGCGACATAAATCCTTGAGATATAAGATGAAAAACCATGTAATAGCCTTAGATTTTGTAAGATCAGAGAAAAATCTTGCAGACCACTTAACTAAAGGCTTATCTAGGGCAGTGGTCCTAGAATCATCGAGGGGGATGTGATTAAGCCCATAAGAAAAATCACTGCAGTGGTAACCCAACCTCGTAGAGGTTCAATGGGTAGAAACAAACTGGACGAGTGATTAATTGTGAGGAGCACTGAATTTATTTGCTCTCATCCCTAGGATGATCAGTGCTCATAAAGCAAGTGAAAGGTTGAGTTAAACTCTTAATGAATCTAAGACCCATGAGGCAGGATGCTACTTGCTCGCATCCTTATTAGGATTCACCTATATGTGTGTAGTTGTGAGACCGCGACTATGGGATCAGGGCTACTCCCTAGTAACACACATGAAAGATACTTGCGCAAGGCCGATAATAGCGCAACCCGATTAGAATTCTTCAAAACTATACTATGTGTGCTTTCTGTAGAAATCCGATAAATAGGACTGGTTCAAGGTGTAGTCCACCAAGCTCTCACGGATCTATACAACTGTCACTAAGTGAAGGTTCAAACCGAAAGGTACCTCCACCTATTACATAGTATAAGGGAACCAGCATTCTTAATTTTCAAAGTTCTTCTTTTACTCTTAATTTTGAATTATTTTAAGTTTTAAGTTATGTGGGGGATTGTTGGAGTTATATAATAAGTGTAACTTAAAACTTGACATTGTAATGGGAAAGTTTAGTCCTACATAGGAAATGGAATAGGAAGGAAGAGTGTTTATAAGCCTTTCTCTTCTCTCTCATGCCTAGAAGAAAATAAAGGTTATGCTCCACACCACACACACGCGCGTCGGTCGAGATGGGCTCGGGCTCGGGTTCGGGTCGGGTGGCGCGCGCACACGATCTGCGAACACAAATGCAGCTCTGGATTGAGGGGCTCTTAACCTGCTATATTTTAACTTTTTATTTTTTGCTAATTAGAATAATTAAAACGTGTTAAGCAATTAAAACGAGCCGAGTAATTAAAACATATTAACTGTGGATTTATGGACTTAATAAATGATGAAACGACTAGCATGCGCGGGACTTGTGGATCTTAACGGACGAACGGACGCGTGATAACGGGCTAACGACCGTGAGCGTTGTGGGATAACAGACGCAATTCTCAACCTATATAAAGACCGGTATATGTGAGGGCTAAGTACATCGAAAAAATAACAAATCTCTTCTCTACTTCTTCTCTTTTCAAAAATAGTTCTCTACTATTACACTTCCGCTGGTTTTCTAAAAGTTAAGGAGAATTCGCAAAGCCTTTTTGAAGCTCGTGCCGACGAGAAGGAGGTCGCTTGACCGAGGATCATTGTATCTCCGAGAACTTTTGCCGCGTAGCCCTGTATGAGAGGGGGCAATTAGATTCTTGGGACAGTGTCTTGCACGCCTTGACCATCAGGCCGTATTTCTAACTCTATTTATTTTTCGTTTGAATTATTTCTTATATCTGAGTTATAATAGTGATTATCTGTTAATTATTAAATTGTTCAAACTAATTTTTGTTATTGTCTAAACAACTAATATTTCTAACATAAGAAACCCTAGAATGTGTATTGGTATTTATACAAACACCAAAACCCAATAAGAACAGGAAACACAAAATAGGCCCATACCGCTACGCGGTCGACCGTGATCAAACGATAGAGAATCAAAAACCATTACAGGGTATCACGGTCGACCGTGGCGGTTGACCACGCCAAGTCCTGAACCAAATCTCAGGTTTGTGCACGTATGCGGTCGACCGTCCTTGTGCCGTGGTCGACCGCTAAACTCCAAAACACTCTCCTGAGCTTCAAAACCTGTTCTTCTTCAAAATTCTTCACGGTTTCTTTAATTCTCCACCTCGGTAAAGTTTCTTGCAAAACTAAGCGACACCAACCAAACCAAATGCCTCACTTGTTGCGTCCAGTACGAAGTGAAATGATTTACGACAACGAACTCAATCCACAACAAGTCGAGACCCAAACAGGAGTGCGAACACTCACCCAAATGTCGGCATCTACTCACCAAATCGGCTGCTTCAAAACTGACTACCTACGTATCCTCTGACCCAAGAAATCAAGCATTCACGTAGTTCACCCAATGGCCTCCAAATGTCCTCAATCCAATAGAAGAGCATACAACCCTCCTCCATCATCACTAAATCTGTAACTGATAGCACCTCCAATAACCTCAAACTGAAGCGATCCAAACACCTCTGCCTGAGGTGAACCAATGACCATGTCTAAACTACGCCTATCAGCTGCACTCAAAACAATCAACACGTCATCTGCATCCGAAACTGAATGACCCCCATGCTATGTCACCTCACCTGAAGTCCTAAATAATACAGAATGACTTGGAGTATGTGGAGTAATATCCACCTAATGTGGAGTAGCATCATCCTCCACCCGCTGTAATATCTAACTGATCTGATCAACACTCTTCACCTGCCGAGAGTCTAATGTGACATACCTGCTCAGAACGAAATCAGAAGCTCCCAAATGATAGCCAAATGAGCCTCTGAATCCCAAGCACGCAATCAGATCAAATTTTACATCCTCGATGTGACCAAGTGCTGGGTAACCAAATATCCGATGCCAACCAAAATCTGAAGCAGCTCCACCAGATCCAAAATTACTAAATGCAGCAGTCGACAACTTATGTATAAGATGACCCAAACGTGTCGAAGCCCGAATACCAAGTCCAATGCTCGACAACCAATGCCGATCCTCCTCTAGAAAGGAACAGCTCATCAAATCTGCCATCTCATATCGTCGCCTCAATGTCTCCTCTCCAATGAAGTGTCTCCAACTGTCATGAGCTCAGCACAAATGCAAGAAGAAACCCTTACTCGAGCTAGTACGATGGATAACCTTTTTGCCAACACACTTCTTCCAACTGTTGCGGACTACTAGGACTTCAAACTAATGGGGCTTGGTTGCAACCCATAAAATGCCTAGTACAATCTCCAACTACAGCAACTAAAAAACGATTACCCCCAATGATGCCTCCTTGGAAGGCCCTCAAATGCCTGACTGAACACCTCCTAAAAGACCCCTCCATTGATGGATAGAAGTGCCAAGCTCCACCACGGTCTTCTCGCTCATCCCAATGTGCTCAAAGGACATCCATTTGCAGGTCAACGCACTCCTCAACAACCTATGCACTACATTGCCAATCAAACACCCCAGTGTCAAACAACACCACAGTCTAGCCAAATCCAATGAAGTCGTCAGTGCTCTATCAATCACCATGCTCCCAAGTAAATAGTATAAGTTACTCCTTCTGACGCCCTTCATCATAATCATGGACCCAAATGTAACCTTCAAATGTGCATCCACTAAGGTCATCCTATAGCCTGCTGCCTCCAAAACTCCAAGTGAAATAATGTTATTCTTCAATTGAGGAACGAACCTTATTTCAACCAACTTCTGAATCACTTCATCACTAATTTGAATACGAACGGTACCGATACCACAAATAGGGTATTTGTGATCATTACTCATGAGCACAACATCCCCTCTTTTCAACTCCTGAAAGTTAGAGAACCAATCTCTCCTAGGGCAAATATAGTATGATGTACCCGAATCTAACATCCACTCAGTGGAGTCAGCAACACAAACTGACAGAAGTGCTGGGCACGAATAGCCCGAAGAATCTGAATCTTAAATATCTCTACTAGCCTTGGCAACATTCACCTCTGAAGCTTCAATCGCTTTCTCTTTATTCTTCCCGGCTCGATCATTCAGTTTTGGGCATTCGGCTTTCCAATGTCCATCTTCTTTACAAAAAACACACTGATTCCTACGAATTCCAAAATGTGCCCCTCTAGACTACGACCTTCTACATCGGTTTGGACTCTTTACTCTTGCAACCAATGCCTCCGCTACCGGCTCAATAGAAGTCTCCTTATCCTTCTTCCTAAGTTGGTAATTCACAAGTGTAGCGGTGACCTTACTATATAAAAGAGATGCATTTTTATTAATAAGAGTAAGGACGAATGCCTCATATTCCTCGTCGGGCAAGGAACTCAACAATAGTAACGTCTTGTCCTCATCTTCAACAATAACATCTACATTCGCCAAATTTGCAAGAAGCTTCGTGTAGTGGTTCATGTGATCACCAATGGATGTCCCCTTCTTCAATTGGAAGCGATAACGCTCTTCGTCAAGTACTTGCTCTCTAGGACTTCCCAAATCTTCTTAGTCGAAGTCTCATTCATCACATCATATTTTAGATCTTGAGTGAGACAAAACCTAATCACATCACACGCCGTTCTATTCATTTTCTTTCAAACATTCTCATCAATGTCGTCCGGTTTCCCGTCCAACTCCAACGTATCTTCCAAATTCTACGTAGTGAGCGCATCCAAGATTTCACATCGCCAAAGTCCAAAATTGTTAGTGTCATTGAACTTCTCCACGTCAATCTTCATTGAGTGGATATTCAACTTTGGACAGACTTCACACCTGAAGAACCACTCTCAACACCTTCTTTCCCGGCCATAATCCTCAACACACCAACAAACAATTGCGGAAACGAACAAGAAATAGATCCAAACTTGAAAAAGATAGAGTCTTTACCAAAAAGATCTCACATTTATCACCAACTGAAACCCTAGACGAGCTTCCAAATCGATCTACTCTTTCAAATAGCCCAAGCGTAGCCCGAGCTCTGATATCAATTGTTAGGGAAAACCCGTGTCGAGGAACCAAAACAACCGCCGATCAAAGAAGGCAAAATCAGCCAAAAATCAATGTGCAAACACCAAACACCAGTTTTAACGTGGTTCGGCAATTGCCTACGTCCACGGGGCAAGAAGAAGATGTGGTTTTCACTAATAGAGAAGAAGAGTACAAATTGATATTACAAATCACTCGAAGGAACAAATTAATCACACCACAAAGCTCTTAATCTCTCCAAATAAATCCTAAACAAATAGCTCAGAAAATACTTCTTTTCTGTGCTCCAAATATCCTAAACTCAAGCCTTAAGAAACCCTAGAACGTGTATTAGTATTTATACAAACACCAAAACCCAATAAGAACATGAAACACAAAACAGGCCCATACCCGCTACGCGGTCGACCGCCAAAAGCTCGCGGTCGACCGCGATCAAACGATAGAGAATCAAAAACCATTACAAGGTATCGCGGTCGACCGCGTCAAGTCCTGAACCAAATCTCAGGTTTGTGCACGTATGCGGTCGACCGTCCTTCATTGCTCGGTTAGCACTAGCTTTCAAATATCTGGTAAACTATTTTTCTAAAAATGGTTTACCAAATATATTAAGACGTGTAAATTGAAATGACAAAAGCAAATTAAAACTAAAAATTGCCACAACTATGTGGATCTTCCCATTTAAAGAGAAGAGTTGCAAACCTCATGTGGTCCAGTCCTACGTAATTTCTTGGAAACATTTTGGTTTGCAACTAACATTTCCAATCCTAAAATTGAATGTAGTTTTGATTCTCGACAAACAGATGAACCAGACTTTGTCCCTTCTTCAACATCATCCAACCTCTATTTGATGGTTGTATGATTCCTGAACCGAAAGAGTAAATTTGTTCGTGATCCTAAAGGCAGCAATTAAATAGCTGGTAAAAAAATAATTGTAGCAGGCAAACATTTGGGGAAATATAACACTATATGCCATGCAAAAAAATATTAAATTATTAAATAACTTTTTCTTTTCCGAAATCAAGAATATTATTGAACAAGAAAAATTAAACATCTACATATAAATATGTAAGGTC
This sequence comes from Asparagus officinalis, assembly GCF_001876935.1. Lineage (NCBI taxonomy): Eukaryota > Viridiplantae > Streptophyta > Magnoliopsida > Asparagales > Asparagaceae > Asparagus > Asparagus officinalis. The sequence goes on from NC_033795.1 coordinate 21,010,118, forward strand.
ATATACAATAAAAATAACTTGCGCATAAATTTTGCACTTATAAGAGAATATCTACGTGATTATGACAATAGCAAATGTGACTAATAAACTATAAGTAAAAATTGATAAAGCACAAGCACTATTTACCTTAATGAAGAACCCCACATGAATAGCTTCAAACTTCAAGCCTAATTATCCAATCTCACATGGACAAATATCCAAACTTGCAAAGACACCTCTAATAATTTAAAATTTATAGAAAATTCCTTAAAATTACAATCTAACAAACAGTACACTAAAAATCTCAGTCCCTTGAAAAATTATAGAATTTGTAGAAAACACCTTAAAAGTTTAGAAAATTTTAAAGAACACCATAAGAATTAAAAAAAGTTCATGGAGATTTTTGCAATTCTTTGATTTTTGAACAATTGAAAGTTTTCAAATTTTATCATATATTTGTCATTTTCTAGGGCATTTTTATAACTTTTTGAATCTTTTGAGTATGTTTTTTTCAAATAGATATCTAAATTTTCAGTGTATTTTTAATGTAGTGATAGATAAATCACGCAATGATGAAGATCTTTAAAAGGAGGTGTTTCTCAAGGGGCCGCAATTGTAGAAGATAAATCACGCAATGATGAAGATCTTTAAAAGGAGGTGTTTCTCAAGGGGCCGCAATTGTAGAAGTATGCACATTGGTTTTTCTAGATAGTAGTTTATATATGCAAAAAGACTAGACAATCTATATAGTAGTTTGGTTTTATGTGGAGATGGATTCAATTAACACATTTAGAGAAGTAAAACAGTTAAACGATTTGCAATCTATAGAAAACACCCTAAGAGTTTAAAAGATGCAAAAGAACACTCAAATCTCAAATTTTACGAAAAAATACCCTAAGAATTTCAAACCTACGAATAGTACACTTAAAATATAGGAATTATAAATGCCCCCCTAAATATTTAAAATTTGTAGAAAACATCCTCAACGTTTTTAAAATGATAAATAATAATCTAAAAATTTTTAAATATACAAAAAAAGGCTACAAAATGTATATTGAAAATCTATAAATTAAAATTTGTAAAAAGTTTTGAAAATTACAAAAAACACCTTAAAGATTTAAAAAATTTTAGGCGTATGTTTGCAATTCCTTGATTTTTAGTGTAATGTTTAAAAGCTTTTGAAATTTTCAATGTGAATTTAAAATTTTTTGAATTTGAAAGGATATATTTTCTGCAATTTTCGAACTCTTGGGTGTTTTTCTCATAGTTTTATAAACTTTTACAGGGGTTTCCAGTGTATTGCATAAATATATCAAGCAATGATGAAAATCTCTAACAAGATGTGATTCTTAAGATGTATTAGGTCATGGTTATGGAAGTAAGCACATCCACGACCATATTGAATTTATCATAGATAATTATCTAGCAATTTTGTTATAATAAACACAACCTCAAAGAAAAAAAATTAAAATATTTGTCCACATGCAAGGCACGTGCATCCCTGAGTATATGGAGGACATAAGAACGATTTTCTAACCTCCATTCTGGTATGAACATTACAAAATACGAGGTATCAAGCTATTTAAAGAACATATTGTATTAAAGATAAAAGGTGGTTAAAAATCATAAAACAATCCTTAACTTTAGACGATTATTAGATAATACTATTGTTGATGTTGAAAATCAAACATATAATAAAATGAGGGCGAGGTTGATTAGGGGCTGCTAAATTCATGAGAGGACGGAGACTAGTTCCCCAGTTGTTCTTCCGACGATCAAGTCAGTTAATGGACTTGAGTGGGAAAGTGATGAACTGTGTGAATTCTTTAGTGTAGTGCAGTAGAATTCTGAGAGATTGCTTGCTTACCCTGGTATTTGGAATATTACCTCTATTTATAGTGGTGAAAAAAGGGTAGAATGGTAATCTCGGTCGAGTACAAGATGGCGGCAAACGAGTATGGGATGGCGGCTACGTCAGCACCTACTTTACAAGTGTCAATTGACGAGTGGAGGAGAGATCACCTTAATATTTAATACGAAGTGATTGGGGGCATGGCGGTGTCGATGTGGTCCGACGTGTCATGAAGACTATCAGGGCTAGAGGAATGATGACGTCTGCCAATCATTTAATGTGATGTTGTAGCACTGTCAGCGGGGGAGGCTCTAGGTTGAAGTCGTCCTTTGGCTTGGTCGAGAAGTAACGCCTTTCGAGTCGACTCCGCAAGGTGGCGAATAACTTGTCGAGTGGGCTCGTAGCGAGTTGTCTTCGAAAAGAGGACAGACAAGTATGAGCCTTCGAGTTGACCTAAGGAGATGTCGACTCGGCGAGTCGGCTAAGTTGGAATTCTTGGTGGTCCTGACTATCACTTTGATTTAAGCGGTGCATGTAAGGGGACACCTGTCCGTTGTTGGTAAAGGGTCGTACTTTGATGACCGAAAACACCATAACAACTATCATAATTTTTAAAGTTTTAGGAAAATTGCCCTTAAATTAGGGATTACTAGAAAAATCCCGTTAACTCTAAGATTGTTTTTCAGAAGAACTCCACCCCCTCAACCCCTTAAGCGGGTTTTCAGATATTTTGAAAGTTATGGCGGTTATTTGGTAATCATCCAAAGTTAAGGGGGTTATCTAAATATTTAACTTTAAAAGCTAGAAAAAAAACTAAATTTGAGATATTTTTCAAAATAAACTTAGTCAAACAGGACTGAGTTGTCATCTAAAACCAATTGGTTTAATTGCTTAACGCCATTGTTTTGTCCTCTCGTAATAATTTAGCACAATAAGACTCTATGTATGTTTGAGGTCCAAGTTAGGTATGAGATAAACAAGTATTTTTTCTTTTTTTATAAATTTAATTTTACGACTTATTCGTCTTTAGATCGGTCATCACCCCAAAACGCATATAAATTGACTTGATAAATAGTTAAGTCTATCTTTGATAGTACATGCACAGCTGTATCAACCTTATTCTAAGTCCTTAGAATAAGATAATACATGTCCATAGCCCTCTTGAAGTCAATTTAAATTACCAAATAGCAATAATGGCCATTAATTTCCTCCGGAGTTTCTTCTCATACGCTGGCTACAAATAGCCGAAACGAATTGACCATTTTTTGCAATTCGCATTAAGATCTCAAATAAAGGAGTGAGATTGAGCTGCAGGAAGAGGGAAAAAGATGCGCGGCCCTTATGTAAGTACAACTAACATGCCTATCCTTCCTAAGTTATGTATCTATAGATGCATAAAAGATTTCTTATATATGTATATGTGTATATGTCTGAAAGGATATGCACGCTTATTTGGGAACTATTAGGAGTTTAGATTGTCAAACTATTAAATAGTGTCAATCGATGATATAGAACGTAAAATTATGGCCCTCAATCCGCATCATAAATAGTGGCTTCGGAGTTTTAGTGTAGTGGAAGGGGTTTTTTAGTTTGATATCTCAGTTGACCAGAGTCAATTTCCACCGGTCACGCATTTAAGCAAATCGATATATATCACTCAATGTGGTGGAATGATCTGTTATGTTGGTATCATAGTCATCGAGGTCCAATTCCCTCCATACGTATTTAAAGGAGATTAGGAAGAGGTATTAATTGTTGCCTGAGTTTTTGAATCATTAAATGGATGCTCAACCTACTTGGGATGTATTAAAACATAAAATTAGGTTCAGAGGATGGGTGCAGCGGGAGGTTTCATAGGCTGGTAATTAACAAACTACTCGTGAGTTTGTGAAGGAAGAGAGAGTAGCATGATCTTTATCAGTTTTTGTTTTCAGCAGCACAAGATGGGAAAAACAAAACAAAACAGGTAGAGAAATGTTTTTGTATACACCATAATGAACGGTGAGATCATCATTAATACAGATGGTCACTTTCTATCGAGTAGATGTAAAACGTACGTCTTTCAATCTAATGTATCATAACCTTATTCCATTCATACATGCGTACATTCTTTGTTACTTACATTAGTTTATATCAATTATTCAACTCACTAAAGATGCACACTTGCTGGTGATGATTTTTCTGAAAACCATGAGAAAGTCTTAATCCATTTTGCCCCTCTTTTCCCTTGTTCTTTTGTGGGGACAAGAAAACTACGATCCTCGATGTATAGCCAACTAATTATTAGGGTTAATTACAAAAGAGCCCCCATGAGAACTATGATCCATCGATTTTAACATTTCATGTTGCAAGCATGCATGTGCCCAAATAAGTTAAAAATAATTATTTAAGCTCAAAAGTTACCTATTTTTCTTTTTGATAAAAGGGTTTTTTGGGACTAAGTAAATTTTTATCATTTTTTTTGTCTTGTGCTTACAAATAACATGTTATTGTTGACAGTGTTACTATGGGAACTAAAAGATAAATTTTTTTCCGATAAGATGTAGTGAAATAAAACAATTCAAGGACGTTATATACAATAACTCCTAGCATTCAGGGGAGTTTAGTCTAATAAAAAAGTTGATTGGAGGAGGAAGGAGTTAAGGCAACTCCCCAAAAGTTCTTTGGGGTTTTATGTAATTGAATCTAAATATTATTTATTATTTTTCTAGATACTTAATCCCTTAAATCTTTCATATTTTGAAATTAGCCTCTCAAATCATTGAAATTATTAGGTCCCCTATTCTTAAGTTATTCTAAAACTAGTCTCTAAAATCATTGAAATTGCTTTAGTCCCCCAATTTTCATACGTTGTCTCAGTTTAGTCTCTCTAATTGCTAATTACTACTTCTATTCTTGATTGAATTGGGACTCGTTTCAAAATAAAGAAGCGAGGGACCTAATAGCAATTTCATGATTTGAAGGACTAATTTCAAAATAATCTAAGAACTGTGAGACCTAATAGCAATTTTAATGATTTGAGGGATTATTCAAAATAGACTAAGAATTAATAGAGATTTCAATGATTAATTTGATGGTCTAATTTTATAATATTTCAAAACAATGTATATCTAATTATTCATATATGATCTCTTGATTCATTTTTTTCATGGTGTTATCAGTGCCACCCAACATGTAGGTCATGCCGTCCATGTGGCTCATATGGTTGCCAGAACATCTACCTAGGAGGTGGAGGCGGTGGTGGTGGCGGTGGCGGTGCTGGCGGCAACGGTGGAACCGGAATTTACCAAATAATTGTTCAATCAGGAGGGACGATCATCATCAATTAAATACAAGTTGTATGATTTATTGTGAAGTTACTCCCTTCATACTACTTTAAGACTTACATGTTGGGCTCACCACCTTCATGATGTTGAGCCTCATGGATGGGTCTTTCTGGTAGTATCAAAGTAATGTTATTTCTATTTTGCATTGTTTGCATTTGCTATGGTTGAACTTAATTATGGAAGTTGATATTCGAACTATTAAGTGTTGTATTCATGGATCAGATTGTACCATTGTGCTTTAATTTCGTAACTTTCTTAACTATTATTGATCACAAGGTTTGATAATACATGTTTCTATTTTATGAATTTGGCAAAAAGTTCTCTTTAATTTATCTGGTCTTGCAGAAAACACTCTTACTATTTTTACTGTTTTGACTATGTAAACATAACTCAACGGGGTTAATTCTTCCAACCAGTTTGACAGTCCAAGAAATGTTGTTCCAATGAGCTAAACTTGGACTTCCTCTGATAAAAAAAATTGTGAGTTTCAAGTGAAAAACAAATTTCTTAATTTATATCATTTCTAGGATAAAACAGAACCTTGTTACTTTATTCTGATAAAACTTTTGTATATCAAGTGATTGACCAATGTCTATTTCGAATGAAAGTAGGGCAATACTCAATACATATCAAATATATAGAGAAAATGTACGACAAAAATACAAGGTCACAAATGTTGTCCGAATATGTATTAATTAGTTTTTTCGTTTCGAAAAATTTAATATAAAGGATATTTGCGAGAGGACCATATATCGTCATTCTCGCTTAAATATACCGTTGCATTCTCACACAAATCAGTACTCCGGTCCCTCAGCATCACCTACTCGACGTATACCAGAAATGACCCACATTCCGGTCACCCTGTGAGGTTGCTACTATCTATACAAATCCAATGAATGCTCACAAGCTGACTGTTTCAGTATAACAGTCGATGCTAACAGGGTATGATGATAGCTAATCCATACCAAGAAAAAAATGTTGAAATTTGACTTCAGCAACACGATCAACTTGATGACTAACTCAGACTCATCTAGTCTGATGATACATCTCCTACAGATAGAAGAGACGCCCCCCTAGAGGAGTAGAGACTGACAATGGAATATTTAAGGAATGTGCTACAAGCTAAAACCTATCAACGAAGGCATGAAAGATAAGAGATAAGAAAATTTCTAAATCAAACTAGATCCGAGCTGAAAAGAAAATCACGAAGAAAGCTCCGCTCGTACCCTGATCACGCGGTACTGCTGAATAAACTCTACTAGTGGTGCAACAAATATGTGACCATCTGTCCTTCAGGAATCTCCTGGATAATGCAAATCTGGCCTGTTGGTCCCTAAATCCTCGGATTAACAAGTAGTGTCTCTATTTCCCTGCTGCTAGCCGAAATTATGACTCTGAGACTATCGACCGTGACCTTTATCATGCTGGCTTCCTGCTGGTGTACTGCGACAAGTCTTTCGCTCTTGTTTGATCTTGTTGTGATTGTAACATGTACTCTGAACTCTGCGTTACTTCGGCGCTCTCGAATCATATCGTGCTCCTTTCTTATATTGTCCATGTTGCTGGGTAAAAATCATTCTTCCGATGCTAGGATTCTCTAGATTCCGCAATAGTTCTCTTGTCATTGTCACTATTCTAGTTTTGATTTTTTCCTTCACCACGGGTATATCTCCCTACATTACTTATACTAGCTCTAACTGCTTGTTAAAGTATTGACTAAAATTCTCCCAAATAGATGATAATTGCTACCCCGACAAAAATCTTGATGTCGTTGCTATCTTCCAGCGATGTCCTCAATGCTGAATACAACCAACTTCTGCTTGGTACTAAGTCGACGTTCAAGAAATTTTCACATACTCCTTCCCTTATAGGTTGCAACTGAAATTTGTGTGCCTTGAAACTCTGGTGCTCTTATTGTCTGATATCTTTCTTACTCTCTCAGGGCTAAACATCCTGCTCTGCGGCTCTATAACTAGCTGATTGTGGTGGTGGTTCCTTCATAAATATTGCCTCTTTACTTTCACGATGGGTATAACCGGTGATGGAACTCCTAAAAGTGGTACTGCTGCGGCTCGGTTCTGCATGCCCATCTCTCCAGGTACGAGTTTTACCTCGATCATATCCTCGTTTCGATATTTATAATATCAAAAGGAGAGCTAATTCATAACACATAGTATTCACGCAAATACCTTCAATCAACATAAAATAGTTGTCATAAAAAAATATTCTAAAATTTTAAGATATACGCATATATAGTCCTCTCTTATACTAGGAAATTCTTAGCGGACTCTATACATGAATCCTAGGAAACTCTAACCTAGCTCCATGACTCGACACAGAATGATCCTAAGGATACTGGAACTAGAGCTCTGATACCAATTGTGGTGTCCCTGGGTTTACACAAGGCTGCAGTCCGAGGTGAAACCAGGAATATCAAACCTGACATACACCACACCGTGCAATAACATGTTTCACAATCACAATTACTATCTCTCTAGTAGAGTCAACAACAGGTGTAGGTACAAAAGCAAGTAAAAGATAATACAAGAGATATATGATGAAATAATAGAGATAAAAATGATATTTCATCATCCAACATACAAAAATATAAAGTGAATCTCTGAAATAACTAGTCTGGAGATCTCAATAAGTCTCAAATACAGAATATCTGATAAAAGGAAATAAGGCACACAACCTTTACAACTTCTAGAACATAACTCTCAAATGTCTAAACAAAATGTCTACAGTGGAGCTCCATAAATAAAATAAAACTACAAATAAAAGATGGACGCTAATAAGTATCGCCATCAATCTGCGACTCTTCGTGCACCTGGCTCGTTACCTGAAATGGGAGGGGACAACCAACCCCAAGGGAGAGGGCTCGTTGCTGTTCGCGTGGAAAACCGTTGGTTTCTTCATTAATGAGATAATTGTCATCTTTAGTTACAACTTTTCGAAGAGAGAGATTATAGATACTCCCGGTTTATGTCCCTTCGTGGAATAATACCCGCAATACTCAGTGTAGATCCGACGGCATCTAGATCGCAGCGGGTGGTAACCACCGGATTAGACGCCCGGCGCAGGCAAAGAGACGCCACCAATAGCGAGCGAGCCCAGCAAATACAGGAGGCTCGTTGATTTGTTCACAGAGGAGAGTTGTAATTTTTGCTTTAATTTTCTTTGATTTAATACTTGTAAACGCGGCATCTATAGAACGACCGTATCTT
>NC_033795.1:21019501-21052001 GCF_001876935.1 Asparagus officinalis
TTTTTGAAGAGCCTCTTGGAGTTGTGTTTTTAAAGCTTTGGCCTGAGAAAGAGCCTGATCCACTTCTAGCCCTATGTCATCGCGCTGCAGCATTGAAAGGAATTCCAATTCATATTCCAGAATAATAATGCTCTCGCGACAATGTTCAGTCCACAATGCATTCCCTTGGTTCCTAATCTTGGCGAGACACCCCAGCAGATGGGGTTCAAAGACTTTGAAACTCACGTCCCCGAGACTAACGACATCGATAGTCATTTGCATCCAGTACTCTAATTGTTCGATGAGCTTCCTTAAAGTTTCCGAGCTTGGGGGTGGAGCAGTCGGCGGATAAATAAAGCAATTCGCGTAATCAGTGCGAGTGAAGGTGTGCGCAGCTTCAGATGATAACTTTTTGGTCGTATTCGGCACTGAGCCTGAGGTAGTCAGTTCCTGCTCATCTGTTGTAGTTTCAAGGTCGGGAGGAGCAGCTTGAGGTGCGACAGCCTCTCTGTTCTCGGGAAGTCCAACAGGTGCAGACTTCATCGCGTCCCCCATCAATTTAGCCCTCTTGGAGTTCTTGGCGGGGACAGCCTTTCTCTTGCGAGTTCTTCTATCATATTCACCTTCCTCTGCCGCAGTAAGGGCCCTCTTCCCCGATCTCAAAGAACGAAGTTCAGGAGTAGGGGTCTCTACAGGAAGTCCCTCAGCCACCTTATCTTCAGGAGCAGGAGTTCCCTCAGCCACCTTATCTTCAGGAGCAGGAATTCCCTCAGCCACCTTATCTTCAGGAGAATTCATAGTTGACAACCCTTCTTCAGTCCCTGCATGAACCTCTTCCCCAGAAGGCTCAATGGTAGGCAACTCCTGTGAGGCTTCAACTGTTCCGACCGCCTCTTGTTCACAGGAAAGATACTAGAACGACTTCTCGATTTATACAATTCCCGAATCTCGCTTATGCATGAAGTATGAATATCGTATTCTGGGATTCGAGAAACTTCATCAAACCAGTCGCGAAAGTCCGCAACGGTAGAACAGCCAGGCGGTGAGTTGGGTAAGGTAAAGTGTGCATGAGTCCCTCCGGCAGAGAAGAAGAACCACGCATGAGCCCCTTCGTACAGATTCCCGATTTGGGCTAATGCCGGATTGGGATTACCGACATAAAGTTGATCATATCCGAATTGTCTGGCGAATCTAGAAGGTGTGTAAGGCTCAATGATACACTTCTCCCTCAAGCGGTACACCAGATAGCCTAAACGGATCATGAGAAGCCATCTGAAAGTGCCCTCTTCTAATGAAGACGAACCCTCAAAAAGAATGTCTGAAAAGTTGGCATTCTCTTTAGCTCTGTCGAAATTAAGGGCACAACAGAAAATTTTATAATTGTCTCCCCGAGACAAAAGCTGTCGAGCCCTGACTATATAAGAATTAGTCCACGTGGCCGACTCCAACCTCTGTACAAAGGGAACATAAGCATCATCGCCCTCAGATACTCCCGTCATCAATGAAGGGCAATGCAATACGAACCAGGCCACCAAATACGTATACGGCATTGGTACACGTGGTGGAGAAGCCTTCTTAACTTTCTTCCCAGCAACCTTAACGCCCGGGGCTCCGAGAAGTTCGAAGGTCAACATCCGTAAGCCGCTCTGCATGCAGCTTACCATAGCAGTGAGAAGACTCACGGGTCTCCCATGCGCTAGTAAAACAGCTGGGTATACAACCTCAGCTAATATTGCCTCTACTGGTTTTGACGGTACTACGCACCGTTTCAACCAAATCATGAAGAAGCCTGCAAGAAGAGCCGTGTCAGAAATAGGAACTGTGGCTTGGTGGTGGAAACTCTCAAAGTCAACACCAGCCTCAAAGTTATCCTCTACAAGCTCTGTCTTGTAAGTAGCACTGGAAGCTTTAACTCGGGTTTTAGCATCCTTAAGGGAAATGGCGGCAACACGAGACACAGCTATGTATTTTCGGTTCAAGTTCTGAAAGAGGTATTCCGCCCACGCGATGTGCATGATTCCCCCTCCGCGCATTCCGACGACCTGGGCACATATATGAAAGTGGCACATTAACTCCCAGAAAGTAGAATAGACTTCTGGATGCGCCGCCCTCAACAGGGAAAGCTCCTCGGTGGTAGGGATGAATTCTTCGTATGGCATTTTACCCAAGGGCAACCCCGATACCGCTTGCATCTCGTGTAGAGCAAAACCCAATTCCCCTATGGGTGTGAAAAATGTGCAGCTGTCCGGGTTATATTTCTCCAATATAGCAAATAAATTGTGATGGCTTTGCACAACCCCCAGTCGAGTAGCTAGCACAGGAATAGTGAGACCTGATTGAGCGAGTGACTCCTTAAGCTCCTTAAGAACGAAGTCAACCATACGGGTCCACCAACCTTCTTCTCCGGAACAAACCCATCCTGGGGACCTGAACATTTGGGTAGATAATTCACCCTGAGCTGTAATGAACTGACGAATGAAGACATTCGCTGGACGCGGCACCTCCTGAATCGGATCTTTCTTCTCGAATAAGCCGGGTCTTAACCCCTTGAGTTGTCCCCCGATTTGTGTACGAGCCCGCCGACCAAATCCAAGTGACACATTCTCTTTCTCTTTTACTATGTCGAAGGTCAAACCCCGACGACAGCTCACATTCAAGAAGTAAGAGAGTGGGTACATCCTCTTCATGTTGGGGAGGAATAAGAAGCGATTATTAACTCTCCGCAGCAACTTGGAGTCTTCCACATGTATAAGATGGTCATCGATTGCTATACGATCTCCAAATATGAATGCTGGTTTGGGAAACTGAGCACGACCGATAGGGGTCTCCAAGTCCAAGTCAGTGATTAAAATTCTGAGAGTAGAACATTGGGGGAATTTAATTATGTCCGCTCTTTCCGAGTCAGGGAAAGTACACAGTGGAATTCTGCCCTGAAGACTAAAGGCTTCATTTGCGTCAGGACCGCCGATATATCCAAAATGATGCTCTTGTGAAAGCGGCACGTTTGGGAGAAGCACTGCACAATCAAAAGAAGAGTTTAGTAGCTAGAAACAAGTTATTGACATAAAGACAAGTCTGAAACACAGAAGGTTAAAGTCTCCGGGTCAAGATCTCAAACGCGATGGTCGAGCCTCGCGTTAGAAATCTCAAACGCTAGGGTCGGACCTCTTGTTGAAAAGACTCAAACGCGAAAGTCGAAACCCACAAGAAATCCTAACCCTGCGTTTTCATCAAACAAAAACGAGTCATCTTCTTCGTTGTCAAGAACCCATCTAGGGTTTTCAAAGAAACTTGCCAAGGCAAGTTATTTGGGCCAACACTTACCACGACAGGGAAGCCCTTGTGATGGCAATGATGACGACGATGTTCCCGCACGAACAGGAACACCGCTGGCGTCCTCAGCCGACGGCGTTTCAGAAGCCGCTCCAGCGACTTTCTTGGAATCGGAATCCATTCTCCGAGGCACCATCGATGCAATCGATCAGGAGAAACTCCTTTGAACAAAGGAGATGAAGTTCGTCGGAGATTTCGTCGAAACCAAACGAGAGTTCTCATTCTTGGAAATAGCCAAAAGTGGAAAGAGTCGAATGACTCTTGACGTGACCACTCAGGTCTATTTATAACAACCATCAAGCTGTTAAGATGGTCAGGGATTCTAAGAGAATCCCAACCGTTTTATATTTTAAAACGTAAATCTCTTACGTTTTTAGATAAAGTCAGTTAAGACTTTAATCTCAACGCGAAGTTCACACCCGCGTTCAAACGCTAGGCTCAGACCAGCGTTATGAAGGTTCTTAACCTCGCGTTTCGTACCTCAACCGCAAGAGTCACCTTAGCGTTGCAACTTTTCCAAATGAAGAATCTACCCTTGATACTTATCCTCTAAGCTCAGGGATTCTTTCAACAGAGTGCTTTTAAAACTCTGTATCTCCTTAACTCATCAGGTTAATATTACACCTCAGATAGTCATCACCCTAACAGATATTGAATTTAGTTATTATCACTACCAATATGACTACAATTCCTCTGCGAAGGTCCATTTATCGATTCTCATTAATAGAGCGATAAATTTCCAAAATCATCCAAATCATGGTTAATTGATCAACTCTCTTCAGCAGAATATCAAATAACCAATTTACCTAATTCTTTTCGGTGAGATGATAAAATCTTTCGAATCTTGTTCAAATCACAAGTGATACAATTTGTCACCCTGACGATAAAACACATAGCAGTTCTCCCAAGTGAGACGCTACAATATTCTTTCCTCACAGATGTCACGTTAAAATCACACCTCTGACAAAATCAACTTATCGATTCTCATCAATAGAGCGATAAGTCCTCAAAATTACCCTGATCGTAATATTTCTTCTGTCACGTTAATATCACACCTCTGGCAAAATCAACTTATCGATTCTCGTCAATAGAACGATAAGTCCTCAAAATTGCCCTGATCACAATATTTCTTCTGTCACGTTAATATCACACCTCTGACAAAATCAACTTATCGATTCTCATCAACAGAACGATAAGTCCTCAAAATTGCCATGATCACAATATTCCCCCTGCCAAGTTAAAAAGCTATACTTCTAGCACCTATAGACTTCTTTCAGTGTTCAAAGCAGAAATGACACAAGAAGAATTCTATCAGTCAGCCCCATTACGGGAAAATATTAATCCTTAGCAGTTTAAAAATTTCTGGAGTTATCTTAAATGATAAGAAAGAAAGTTTTTCTGCATCAGAACCATTGTGAAGATCTATTCTAAGTCGGGAATACGTCTCAGGCATTTTTCATGATTTGTTACTTAAAATCAAAACATGATAAACGTAAGAAACAATGGGAAGTCAATATCACTTTTTATTCAATAACCAAAAGAAAGTGATACAAAACAAACTTGTTCTTATCAAAAGAACATTACAAGAGTAAAGTTCATTCACGCATCAAATCAAAAAACGTGAGTTGGGCCCTAACTTTGTTTAGCTCCTCTTCGTGAGTGGTGCGCACCATAGCTTCAGCCCTTGCCCGGAGCTCTTCCTCACTGGGAATGATGATAGCTGCCGCCTCATTCCTGGCTTGTTCCAAAGATCGAGCCTGCGTGTGATATTCAAGAGTACCAGTAGCATTTTGGGTGCTAAGGATATCGACAACATTTTCTTCGCGGGCAATTTCAGCCTTTAACCGCAGAACTTCAGCCTCAGCTTCAACAAGTCTATCACGAAGCGAGTTCATGGAAGTAGTCAAGCATTCTAACTCTTCTCGTTTCTGAATATTACGCTCACGAAGCTCCGTGATTTGACGCTCTCTTTCAGCCAAGTCCCGTTCTATCGCCTCCCGGCGAGCCACTTCTGCAACCTGAAGACTGGCCAAAGTGGACACAATCTCGGACTGAAGCTCTCTGCGTCCCAGGGCCTCAAAATGCTGCAATTGTTCTTCCAAATGAAGAATAATCTCAGAACAGCGCTCGAACCACGGAGTGTTTCCCACACTTCTGACTCCGTTTAAGCCTGCTTCTAGAAGATGTCGAAAAGAATTAAAAGTGCCCTGACCACCCACAACATATTCAATCACCTTCTTGGCGAGGCTATTCAAGTACACCAAAGAGATTTGAAGGAACTCAGGTGCGCCCGCGAGACCTGAACATGCTCCCAGAGCCATTGAAATTGGTGCAGGGGAGCCAGGCACTGAAGCTGCAGAGGCGGTAGAAACATTCAATTGTGATGGGCTCGAGGTCAAAGCCATCATTTCCCTTGCCTGAGACGTGCTGGGCCTCGCCTCTGTTGGTGTAAGTGAGATCTTCATCAACGCGACAGGTGAGGCAGCTACCGAAGATGAAGCAGGCAGAAGCTGCTCTTGCGCAGGAGATGACACCGGCACGAGCTGTTGTTCCAGAGAAGGGGACGCATCAGTAGTTTCAGGCAATGCTACAGGTGAAGCAGTTTCCGTAGGTGATCGAGGTAAATGTTGCTCTTGTGGAGGAGCCGATACTTGCGCTGGATCCTGCTTTGAAGTAGTAGCAGCAGTAGTCTTCGAAGGAGGCGAACCTGCACGAAAAAAGGGTCGGAACGTGGAAAGAACATGCGGAAGAATTCAAAGAAAACTAGGCTTACCGGAGATGTGAAAAGGGATATAGCCAGATGCTTTATCGGAGGGGACTTTGGGAGCATCATCAAAAATGGTTATGTCATCCATAGAATGTATTTGCTCTTCGCTCGCCGCCATCATCATCTGGCATGTTGCCCAAACGTCCAGCATCCCTGCATGCATCTTGCTATCTTCAGTGGGCGGCATCACCAGTTGATGGAGTCGTCATAATCAACTCGCTTCCTGCATCATCCTGGCAGCCAGAACGGTCCGGAAGATTCTTGTGCCAACAGCTGTGCGTTGTATTCATAAGTCCCGTTTTAGCACTAGGCAATGTGAATCAATTAGTTGTCGCTGCTGAAAACATTAAGGCTGAAGGAGAAGCGGGTGGCCATTCTCTGTCAGAGGCCCCCTGGTTCTAACACAGGAGGACTGTAGGAAGGCTCCATCGCCGGAGCAGAATTCTGCACTGCAGCCATTAACTCATGCCTCTTGCATTTGGGGAGATTGTAAGAAGCAAGCATGCGCTGCGATAGGGCTGGCGGTGCTATGGAACGAAGCCCAGTTTTACGTGGCAGATGCCCGCAACAGAAGATGTCCTGTGCTCATTCATCTCTGCAACAGCCTTTGATGCAATCAGCCATCAACTTAGATTTTGTCGGCCTTTTGGGGGAGAATTCAACCAGAAGTTCCGACTCGATCTGCTTCGTTATCATACTTGCCGGCCTCATCTGCAGAAAGTTTTTTCTTTTCCCCGCCTGCTCTCGTTGTGGAGGATCAACACTCGTGTGCTCTTGCCCTGGAGCAGGCTCAGCTGTCGTTATCCTCTTCCTGCCAGAGGCTGGTTCTCAATGGACTAGCAAACTGCATGCCAATCCCTCTCAAGCGGGATGTCTTGGACCCCTGTTCCTTAAAGCATACATATGCCTGATGGTCTTTTAGGCGAAGATGCTATTGTATAGTTGTAATTGGGAGTCTGAGAAGCGGCGTAATGACCAATTACAGAAAGCTTATGGAGGTATAGGAGTTAGCAGTTTTGTGGGGAAGCTTGAAGATGGCCTTGGTACAACCTACCACAGAATAATACCAAACCCTGGCTCCTTCATATAAATTGCCCACAACTGAGAGTTAAGCACGAGGGTTCCCGGCGTACAACTGATCATACCCAAATTGACGAGCAAACCTATAGGGTTGGTAGGGCTCGATGAAACAGTTAGCGCCTTGCCGAAAGATCAGGTAGCCTGGCCTGATGGAGAGAAGCCAATGGAAAACACCCCTGCTCAGATGAGTGAATCCATTAGGACCTGCTACGTCCTGATATTCCGCGCCATAGACGCCGCCCTCGAAATCAAGGAAACAACGGTAGATATGGAAGTGGGTGTCTCGCGCTAAGATTTGGCGAATTCTAGTCGTTGCACAAATGTGATGAATGAGTCTCCCGGGGGAGAGGCTGCACTCATCAAAGGAGGACAGTGAAGCACGTACCAAGCCATCAAATAGGTATATGGCATTGGCACCCTAGGATTGGGAGTTTTGAAAGTCTTGTGACCCTCAGACTCTACCTCTGTAATATCAACGAAGTCCGAGGCCAACTCCCGCAATCCATACTGCAAACAACCCACCATAGCATTGAGGAGTCTCACAGGCCTCCAATGGGCTAAAAGGACATCCGGGTAGACCACCTCAACAGCAAGAGCGTCAACCGGTCTAGTAGGAACGACGCAACGCTTGAGCCACAACATCAAGAATCCAGCCAGCAGCGCTGTGTCAGAAATTGGAATCAGAGCTTGATAATGGAAACTCTCAAACTCTGTGTGAGCCAGGAAAACATCTTCCTTGGCCTCATTGGTGTAGTGGGAGGTAGCATCGTCAATTCGAGTCTGAACCTCCTCCAAAGTACTTGCAGGCAATCGGGTCACTGAGGCTCCTTTAGTGGTCAAGTTCTGGAATAAATATTCCGCCCAAGACACTTGTTTAATGCCACTTCCTAGGGCCCCCGTCTGCTGCATACAAATATGGAAGTGACACATGACTTCCCAGAGAGTGGCATAAATTTCGGGGCTGGTTTTCTTTAAAATTTTAAGTTTCACGGATCCCGGAACAAATTCTTCGTACGGCAAATCCCCAAGAATGAGACCCGAGACTTCGTGTATCTCGTGAAGAGCGAAGCCTA
Organism: Asparagus officinalis; assembly: GCF_001876935.1. Classification (NCBI taxonomy): domain Eukaryota; kingdom Viridiplantae; phylum Streptophyta; class Magnoliopsida; order Asparagales; family Asparagaceae; genus Asparagus; species Asparagus officinalis. The sequence continues at coordinate 21,027,734 of NC_033795.1, forward strand.
ACTCCCCCACAGGGGTGAAGAAAGTGCAAGTCTCAGGATTATACTTCTCCAGTATGGAAAAGAAGTGAAAGTGGCTCTGGATAATCCCGAACTTAGTAGCCCACATAGGAACCAGCAATCCAGCTCGAGCAAGAGGTATTTCCAATTCATCCAAAACAAACTTGGCCATCCGAGTCCACCACCCTGTCACCGGAGAATGAACCCAGCCAGAAGTTCTAAATCCTTGCGCGGGAAACTCTCCTTTCTTCGCCACAAACCTCTTGACAAAGGTATTTGCCGGACTGGCCACTTCGCCAAGGGGATACTCCTTAGCGAATAAACCCGGCCGTAAAGCTGTCTGCGGACCCCGTGAAAAGTCAGAGTTCCGAGGGCGACCCCATCCTGATCCTTAACCAGAGGCCAATCCATACGCCTTGGGACAGAAGCACACTAGAAATAAGATATGGGGAACATCCTCTCCATATTGGGCAAGAAAACGTTGCGGTCCCCAACTTTCCGCAGCCACTTATAGTTCCCATCATAAGCAGCGCTTGCTTCAAAGTCAACAAAGTCCCCGAAGAGGTATCCAGGTTTGACTATCGGCTTACGGCTTGGGTTTTCAAGTCGAGCATCCGTAACCAATGTCCTAAGGGTCTCAGGAGAAGCTTGGGTGATCAGTTCCACGCGACTCTTTTCCCTAACTAGGAAAACGGGGAGTTCTAAACGCGAGCTGAAGGTCATGTTCATGTCCGCACCACCTTCATGCCCAAAATGGTGACGAAAAAGAAGAGGTTCACTGGTATGGCGCACTACAAAATAAAGAAAAATTTAGACAAGGCAAAAACAAAGCTCAGACGCGAAGGTCGACTCTCGCGTCAGATAAGCTTGGACGCGAAGGTCGAACCTAGCGTCAAAAATCTCAGACGCGAGGGTCGAACCTCGCGTCAGAAAATTCAGACGCGTAGGTCAACCCTCGCGTTAAGAATCTGAGACAGGGAGGTCGAACCCCTCGTCAAAAATACCAAACGACAGAGTCCAGCCCCGCGTTATTGAAACGAGTTGCCTTGTTGATCCAAAGATCAGAACTTGCCGAAGAAAGTTTAACGACCACGAAGGTCGTACTCACCGCCGATCAGAGGAAGTTGGGGCGGTACGTTTGCCTGAGCAGCAGCGCCGCCGGCCGGCCGATCCTTGAGCCGCGGCGGCATCAGGCTTGGAAGGACGAGGAGCAATTGGCTTCTTGGGTGCCATGAAATCCAATCGGAGGAGAAGAACAGTTTTCGCCGGAGATGAGAACGAAAATTTTTTGTTAGAATTTCAAGAAGAGTCGAATGACTCTTGATTTGACCTCCAGTGGTCTATTTATAGACAGCTGTGAGCTGTCAAATCGTAACGGACGGGATTCGAGGCCAGAATCCTGCCCAAACTCGACCCTAGCGTTCGAGTTGTTTGGGCTTCCAAACGCGAGGCTCAATCACGCGTTCGAATTTCCCAACGCTGAGCTCACCCACGCGTTCCAACTCTCAAATGCAGAAATTATCTCTGTATTTGGATCGCTATGATAGCAGCTTCTTGACTACCAAGGCTACGACACAGCCCCCAGATGAATAAAAGAAGAGCTAACAACAATCATCAAGGCGACCAAAGCCGAGAATAAACAAACGACTCCACTGGGGAGTCTATTGGAAAAGTACAGATAGATTACAATTAACAACATTGAAATCATCTGGCTCAATCAGACGGAGTGAGCAATCAATCCACTAAATTTTAGGATCCAAAGTATTCCGAAAATTCGTCCCAGTCAACCGCGAACTTTCAAAAACTTTGGAGGGGGTTCTGTAGGCTGTCTAAAAATCACAATGGATAGCTGATCCCTATCAAGCTCCGACAATGGAAGTCACAATCAGACGACTTTCTAATCACTGTATTCGCAATTCTACAATCGCTACAAACACGACCTCATTTCTGAGATGATTGATCTTGATGGTTGCGACAACAACATGACTAATATTATATTAGCAACTATTAGAGATGCTGATGAGCAGTGTAATGATTTCAGAAATAAAAGGTTGGACGTAGTTGGTGAGTTGCTTGGTAGAGAGCTGTGGGCAAATATTCATCTAAAAACACTATGGATGTTGATTCCCGTCAAGTTCCAACAACGAAAACTACAATCAAATAGCTTTCGCGCCGACAATCGAAAGCTGCAAATGGAGGACTTTTCACATAGATCGAGAAGAGTTACAATTCAACGACACTTCTGACAACTGATGAAAACTCTATTCAGCAGTCTTCATAATCTACAGTGAAGGTTACAATCTGACGACTTTCACACTCCACAACAGCTAAAGCTAGGATTACTGAACAACGGTCCTTGCAACGCTTTACAGAAGAAGTTACAAGTCAACTAGCTCCTTCTAAAACGCGGATGTCATCCCGCGTTACAATTCTGGAAGTGCAGGCGACCCCCGTGTTTCCAAGCACAAGCTAAACATGAGCGACCCTCGCGTTCGTAGGGGTTCAACCAACACCGACCCCCGCGTTCCCAAACTACAACAAACCAAAACACGAGCGACCCTCGCGTTCAATGATGTTCAGCCAACACCCAACCTCGCGTCTCAATTCTAAGAGGCGACGTTGGGTTTTGAACGCCAGATTGGGCGTTTGACTCGTTCAAATACGAGTCGAACGGTTTTAGAACTGTTTTCCCCACGATCTGAGGAAATCACGCCCACTTAGGAGCGGATTTAGAGGGCAGTTACAACCTCTTATCCACCTATAAAAACTCAACAAACTCAACTGAGTTAAGGGGTGGCTTTTTGGAACGGAAGAGTTGGCAGCAGGTTGGATTTTCAGGATCTCAACCACTCAGGTTTGGTGATTCAACAACAGCAGCAGTAAAATCCTTGGAGATAGGATTTTTGCATCAAATTCAGAAGATCAAATTTGAGAGGATTCTTCAACAACAGAATATCAGCTTGGTCATTAACCGAATTTTTGGTTCTAACAACTCTATTAACAGAGTTCTAACTCGTTCAGAGTTCTTAAACTCATTCAGAGTTACCCATCAAACTTTCCACAGAAGTTCATCGTTCTCACGAGATAAAAGACGGTCGGATCGTCAACGGAGAGCAAATTCGACGCGAACAATCGAAGGAGGCACTCCATCGCTACCTTGAAGAACCCAGTTTTAAACAAAGGGTAGAATCAAATTCATTCAACTCTCTTTTGTAATCGGAATCCAAATTGTAATTGATTTTGAGAGGAATACAAGTCAATTTTTCTTTCATTGTCTTTTTACTGCAAATTTCCAACAAACAAAGTTGTATATTGAATGAAGATCAAAGGCTAACTCAGAGAATGCTTTTTCTCAACACTTAGTGAAAATCTGAATGTTTTGAACTCTTGAGAATGCAAAAAAAAAATTGAACCTTATGGATAGGAATGATTGATAACAATTACTGAACTTATAACCTATTTATATCCCTTGAAAAGATAAATTTTCAAAGTCAATTAACGGATCAAAACGGCTATAAATAGTTAGTATTTTAAATTTTAAAATGTAAGAAAAACTATCACTGTAGTCGACTAGTAGTCGTTGTAGTCGACTACACTGAGTTAAAACAGACTCTCTTAATTTAGGATTTTTCTTAGTAGTCGACTACACTGGTCATTAGTCAACTACTCTGTAAATGACAGAAAGTCTGAAATTCAAATTCAAAGGTGAATAGTCAACTATACTGTGTAGTAGTCGACTACACTGTAAACAACAGAAAGTTAAGAATTCTGAAATGAATTTTAGTAGTTGACTATATAGTTTAGTAGTCGACTACACTGTAACTTTACAGAAACTAAAATTTTGCCTAAGTGTTTAGTAGTCGACTATAAAAAGTCATTAGTCGACTAGACTGTAATTTGACAGAGACTTATATTTTTGATCTAAACTTAAGTAGTCGACTACAAGTCTTATTAGTCGACTACTAAGGGGTGAAAATTGATATGAATAAAATACTTTTAGACTCATTGATAAGCTATAAACTCTAATGGTTAACATAGGGGATTTCTATTATTAACCAATACACTAAGCATGTGTTAGTGTGTTCTAATCTCTATGTGTGTGTATGTGTGAGTGATCAAGGCTTATACAAAATTTCTAAGTAAAGAAAATGTAAAATTTACATTGATGTATAAGCTATTCATCTTCTTTACTTCATGATGTCTTGAACTCATCTTATACTTGTTCATATTTGATGTTGAAAGCTGCATTGATATATTAGTGCACAATAATACACATAGTGATATACATAATGAATAAATTGTTATCATCAAAATTATATCTTTGGGACATGATATCCAACATTCTCCCTCTTTTTGATGATGACAAATAATTTATACATATGTAAGTATATTCTGAAAAAATAAACATGTAGGAACAAATATACTTACCCCCCCCCCTGCATAAGAGCATATCTACAATTAGAGTCTATAATTCATATATATAGCATAACTAAGATTTATACAATATACCATTCTTCCCCTTTGTCATTAACAAAAATAAATAAACATCTATCCTAAACATGTCATAATTTCTTCTTCATGAGCCAATACTTTAAAAAGATCTTACAAATTGTGAACATAATCCATCACTTCACCCATCCATATGGGTAGGCAAAGACTTGCCATAAATACCAAAATTTCAACATTTTCTATCTTCACAATCTTTTTTTAAGATAAGTAGCTAATGAACACAATATTTAAGAAATAACTATACTAAGCATGATAACTTGAAACAAAAATTCATACTTTGTCTTGAACACATAAACTTAAACATAGTAGCAACATACGACATATTACACAAGTCTTAAATAAAACAAACAACTCACATAGTTTTTGACACTAAATTTAAACAAATAAACATAACTCATTGTTTTTAACATAAACATGAAACTAGTGCAAAGCTACATGATGCATGAATAAGCTTCTAAGTGGATGGTCCTGGTGGAGGTTGATTTCCTTAGAGGTAGGCATTGAGCTTTATGTCCAAGGTATCAATCTTCATATTCATTGTGTCAAACTTCATCTCCAGTATATCAAATTTGTTGGTAAATGCTTCTTGACTTTTCAGCATAAGTACATTTTGATCATACAAAGCTTTTTATCCCAATTCCAAATCAAGTATAATAGCAGACAATGTATTGTATTATGCGTCGGAGAAGCAAGAAGATTCATTCATTGATGGTGGAAAGTGATTAGTAGAGGGTCCAACTTCATGTAAAGGTTGTGGAATATCTTGGGGCAATGGTTCTTGTGTAGGAAGTGGTTCTTCTTGAGGATTTTGTTCACGGAGTTCAAAAATTTTTCAATTTCATCCTTGTCAAGGCATTAGAATCAAAGAATTCAATGGAACAAATCTTAGAAATTTTAGTTTCTAGACCAATATGATATGCCTCAAATATTCTCGTAAGAAAAGCTCCAAATGGAAGAGATCCCTTAGGAAGAACTAAAAGATTTTCATAAAACACCTCAGCCCAATTAACCTTAATGTTAGCCATAATTGTATAGAGGGCTTTGGCAAGGTCAAGAGATATGAAATGAAAACTTCCTATTTTTAAAAAAAGATTGTAGGCAAGAATTCTAGCTATAAATCTAGGGATAGGCTTAAGTTTATTTGAATGATTGAGGGGTTTGCCATATCTGGGAAGGAAAATATGATTAGCAAGTAAATTTTCATCATTCATTTTGATAGATGGAAGACTAACACCTTGATAAGGAATTTTAAATATTTTACCTAATTTCTTAGGAGTCATATTGATTTCAATTCCCTTTACAAGTGTGTTAAGAACATCCAATTGAAGATCGGTTTCATATCGAGCGATATTGATATAAAATAGTTGAACCAACAATGGATAATATGGTTTTCAATTTTCAGAGGAAAAGAGATCTAATAATCCAACATTTGCAAAGTAATCACTAAAATTATGAGTGATGAAATCATCAAATTTAACAAATCTACCGGGTATAATTTTGAAAGATTGAAATTCCTTAAATTGGGTAAGCAAAGAGGAGTCTTTAAGGTACATTGAATAATCTTCAACTACATTTGATGGACCGGATCTAGGCCTCTTTTATTTTAACATTATTCAATTTCAAAATTGGAAATGGAATAGGGGAAGAGAGCTTACCAAACTGTTGAAACCCTAGATGTGGTCGGCTAATTGAGGCTGTAGTCGACTACTGAGACTGGAAAACTCAAAGTAGACAAGAAATTTGATGAAAAATTTTGAGAGAAAATGAGAAAGAGAGGATGCTCTAACCTTGAGAACGGATGAACTGATGAGGGTGAGGGTTCTTTCGGTTTTGGTGAGTGAAAAAACGTGTGAAGATGGAGGAGTTAGTGTAGTTTCCTTTAGTTATAAATGAGTGGCTAAGATTTGATCAAAAAATCAAATGAAAGGTTGAAATTTAATCTAAGTAAAATTTGATATGGGGTCATGATTCATCTGGTAAAAAAATGAATGGTTGAGATCAAATTAACTTAAATTTAATAGGTATTAGGTTTGGGTTTGGTAGATATAGGATCCAATATGCCAAAATTAGTGTAAAAAGAAAACTGCAGGTTTTGTAGTTGACTACTAATATGATTAGTCGACTATACTGTAATTGACAAAGAGTAATTTATTTATCAATAGATATAAATTCTAATGAAATATCACCTTTAAGCACATGATCACGTAAGAAATAATGTATAATATCAATATGTTTTGTACGTGAATGTTGAATAGGATTTTTAGATAAATTAATGGTACTAGAATTGCCACACATTATGGAGGATGTGAGGCAAACTATACCATAATCAGATAATATTTGTTTCATCCATAGAACTTGTGCACATGCAAAACTTGCAGCAATATATTCTGCATCAGTTGTTGATAATAATACTGAATTTTTCTTTTTACTAAACCAAGATACAAGTGACTGTCCTAAGAAATGACACGTACCACTTGTACTTTTCCTATCGGATTTGCATCCGGCAAAATCAGTGTCACTATATGATAATAAATTAAATGTGCTATTCTTAGGATAAAATAAACGATAATCTGTAGTGTTTTTAAGATATCTAAAAATTCTTTTCACAGCTTTAAGGTGTGATTCTTTAGGATTAGACTGAAATCTTGCACATAAACAAATACTGAACATAATATCGGGTCTACTTGCTGTAATGTAAAAAAGTGATCTAATCATACCTCGGTATAGCTTTTGATCAACATTCTTACCATTTTTATCTTTGTCAAGTGATGTAGTTGTACTCATTGGCGTCGCTTGTAGTATTTTCCATTCTAAATCGTTTGAGTAATTCTTTAACATACTTGCTTTGGTTGATGAATATTCTTTCCTTCAATTGTTTGACTTGTAGTCCAAGGAAGAAATTGAGTTCACCCATGTGATTCATTTTAAATTCATCCTGCATAGTCTTAGCAAACTCTTGACAAAGATTATTGTTAGTAGAACCAAATATTATATCATCTACATATATTTGAATTAATAATATATCTTTATTTATTTTCTTTATAAATAGTATAGAATCCACTTTACCAATTTCAAATCTAGAAGTTAAAAGAAAATTCTTTAGTCTATCATACCAAGCACGGGGTGCTTTTAAGACCATATAAAGCTTTCTTAAGTTTAAAAACATGGTTTGGAAAACTTTTATGTTTAAATTCGAGAGGTTGTTCTATAAAAACTTCTTCTTTAATAAAGCCATTTAAAAATACGCTTTTAATATCCATTTGATATAATTTAAAATACATAAAACATACAAATACAAGTAAAATTCTTATAGATTCTAAATGAGCTACTGGTGCACAGGTTTTATCATAATCTATACCTTCTTCTTGATTATAACCTTGTGCAACCAATCTGGCTTTGTTTCTAATAACTCGTCTGGATTCATCCAATTTATTTCAAAATATCCATTTGGTTCTTATAATGGATTTATCGTGAGGTCTAGGTACAAGATCCCAAAAGTTATTCTTGTAAATTGATTGAGTTCCTCTTGTATGACTATTATCCAAAAATCATCTTTACATGCTTCTTTAATATTTTTAGGTTCAATAGTTGAAACAAAAGAAACATATGTATATGAATCTAATTGTGATCTAGTTTGAACACCTTTATGAGGTGACGCCCCTGTTTTCACACATGGCTGCAGTCCAAGATGAACCCAGAGATGTCAAACCTGTCATGCACCCATACTATGTAACAATAAGTTTTACCAATCACAGCAATATCCTCTAGTGGAATCAAAATAAAGTACATGTACAAAACAGGCAAAAGAAAGGAAATAACTATAATAGACATGATATAGAAAAAGTATCTCATAAATAAATCATGTCTTAATGAACAACCTGGAATACATCTGATATCCAAAATGAATAAATCATAAATAAATCATGTCTTAATGAACAACCTGGAATACATCTGATATCCAAAATGAATAAATATGTCTCGATAAGAAACAACTATCTGATATCCAAAATGAATAAATATGTCTCGATAAGAAACAACTAAAAATCGTACTAAGGCACACTGCCATTACACTATGAAATAAACTCTAAGGTTTGAAAAAAAAATATAAAACTACGATAGAGCCTCTAATAAATCTCATGTGACGGTAACTACGCAAGAACTCTGTCATCCTACGACTCTCTGGTACTCTGAATTACCTAAAAGAATATTAGAAGAAAAAGAACAACAACAAGAGCGTCAGAGCACTATAGCAAGATCACATCCATCCGTCCCCAGGGAAAGGGCTGCTAGATGAAGTGGAGTCTATATCTATTCTACCTTGATCATTTTCCCCTATATCTAATGGAATTTAATATTTAGACACCTACAATACGAGACGTAGTACATCGAGCGAAATAATCCGAACAAGGAAACCCTCATGTATATACCATATGTCCCGAATTGTAAATATCTAAATATTATTACCAAACTAAAGATAAACAATCTAAATAAAATTAACAATTAAAAATCCACAACACGAGATTTGTACGTAAAGCGAAATAATCCAAACAAGGAAACCCTCATGTATATACCATATGCTTCAAATTATGAATCGCTAATTATTGATCTCAACTAAGAAAATAAAGAAAAGCAGTAAAAGAAAGTAAAGACATCAACATATCATATTCATAATATCTTCCACTATCACTGAGAAGATAGAATAAATACCGACACAAATCCCGTGTACTTTAAAATGTATAGTACTCTGGGTCATATATTTCATCAGTGAGTCAAAAACATAACTGGCATTCGCCAACGACTCGGGCTATCATTTAACTATCTTAATGTAACTCCGTGCAAGATTTTGATACTTAGCATTATCATGTACAACGGACTATTCTGTAGGTATCCTAATCAGTGTACACGGCTCAATAGTCTTAGCGCGATCTCAGTGCGTAATATGAGTGCGGAACGGCCTACCATATAGGTATCCTAGAAGTACGGCTCACAAGTCTCATCGCATCCTCGTGCGGACGGACTGCTAGATAAAGCATCAAAACCTGACTCAATGGCCTGTACAAATAGAATATCGACGCACTACCCCCGTAGTACTGAACTGAGCTCATCAACGATATTCAGAAGGTGTGTGTATAATATGTACTAAACTCTTTCTCAAAGTAATCGGGTCAAAACCCATCATACTTCCTTTCAGCATACCCATGTGTGTGCTACTACACTATTCGTGAATTTACATATAAAAAAGTACGGCTCAAAACCCGCAAATATATCTCAAACAGATGCAAAACAAAAATTCAGGCAACAGCCTTAGTAGTCGACTACTAGGCTTAGTAGTCGACTACACTGAGTCCATCCAGACTCTGTAATAACATATATCAGTATCAGTAGTCGACTATTAAGAATATTAGTTGACTACTCTGCAAACACACAGTTTCTGTTATACTCAACTGGGCACGAGTAGCCGACTACTAAGCTTAGTAGTCGACTACTCTGTCTAGACACACATTCTTTCATGCACAAACAATGCTTATGTCAATTGTACATATCCTGATGTTAAAACGAGATTTTATACTTGGCTTATGCAATAGAAATTATCTGAATCATCAAATTAAATTATTATATCTTTCAAACTAGGGTTTAACATCCTAATTAAATAATTTCTTCAATTATCTCATATGTAAACAAAGTGATTATCAACACATGATAAAAACTAATCATGAACAGAGGTAAAATTCATTTAAACATATTTATTTTACTTAGGTATCACAAACCTATGGTTTAAGCATGATTAATTAACATGAAAACTCAAAGAAACCTTCACGTAATATATCAATTATTTCAAATCAGCATATCTGTAGTTTTTTACAGAATATGTCATTAGTAAATTGAGCATATCTTTCTCTAGACAAACTCTTTTAAGAATAGTTTTCTGTTTTCGAAATTAGATCCACATAGCTATCATTTGATACTGGTCTGGTTCAGTTTAGAGTTTATATGGTATCTCAAATTTCTATTTAAAGGTTACACACATGCAGCAGTTTTTTACAGAATATATCATTAGTAAATTGAGTATATCTTTGATAATCATATTTTTATTATAATTTTATATCCTCATTATCTATTTTACATGAATAAATATACCATTAATAATTGTTGTTAGCTTAGTTTCCACATAATTGAATGGAAATATAAATAAATATTATTAAATATAAAAACCCCTCAAAATCTCTCTTCTCTATTTTTTGTAGCATTTTAGAAGTCCATGAAGCAAAAGTCAAAGAGGAAAATGATTGAAGAGTTGGAAGCCCAAAGAGCAAATAAAAAATACACCAATGAAGCTATGAATTGGGCTTGGATGCAAAAAGTGGAATGAACCGGACTTGGATGCAAAATAGACTTGAACCGGACTTTGATTGCTTCATGGCTGCTGGAGTTGGATTTCCACATGGGCCTTCAATTTGCTTCACAAATCAAATGAAATAATATGGGCCGGACCTAAAAGATGAATTTGCTGCAGAGTTTTGTTTTCACAAATCAAATGGAAATGCAAACATCAATGGGCCGGCTTGGGCTTGCTTGGACTTTTGATTTTTGAAAATCAATTGATTGAAGACCGGACCTGCTGGATAATTTCTTGGCTTGGACAAGAAAATCATTGAGCTGCTGTGTTGAATTTTTATGGGTCGGACTTTGATGCATTGTCCAACTCTTCATTTTCTTCAAATCAAATGAGTCATGGTGGGCCAAAAGCTTAACTGCTGTAGAACTTGATTTAGGTCCGAAAAATCAAATGTTGGACTGCTGCAAATGGACTTGGCTTCTTGGACTTCGGCTTGGATTTTTTGGGACCGGATTTGTGTGTGCTGCAACTTGGATTTTCACAAGACAATGTGGTCAAATAAATGAATGGAAATGGGCTGGACTTGCAATTGGAAAATCAAATGGAGAAATGGGCCGGACTTGTAATTTTCTTCTTGGAAAATCAAATGAAGATTGGGCCTTGGAAAATCAAATAAAGATTAGAACAAAAAGCAAATTCAAAGGTGGAGATTGTTGCTTGGGGCTCAAGACAAATCCAATGGCTCATATTCATTGAAGATTACTATAAATAGGGGTAGAGAGTGAGGGGTTAGAGGTGTGAAAATTTTGTAAACTCCTTTTGGAGAGGAGGGCTACTCTTAATTGAGAAGGCCTTCCAAAAATTGTAACTTTAGTTGCAATTAATAAAAATAATTTTTTCCTCTTTAAATTTGTTCTTTCTCCTCTTTGTTGAATGATGAGGATGGAGATGAAGAGCAATTTGAAGGTTTGCATTTCTTTTCTCTTTTATTTCTTTTTAGTAATTTCTTTATTATTGCTTATTAGTTAGATTTAAATTCATGCTTGTAGTGTAGATTTATTTTCTTGTCTTTTTTATTTCTTTTTGCACTTTAATTTGTAGAGTAGATTTATTTTTCTTGCATTTAATTTCTGCAATTTATTTTGTAGTTTAGATTTTTATTTTCTTTGTAATTAGATTTATTTCTTGTTCATAGTTTAGATTTTTCTTTTCTTTTTAATTTTGTAATTAGTCTTCTTTTTCTTGTTTTTATTTCTTAAGATGTGAATTTAATTCTTGTAAGAATCTTAGAATTGTATGAAACTAGTCTAATTTCTTTTATATTGTATGAATTATTCTCTTGTACTTAAAATGTTCATGTTTAGGATAATCAACTAGAGAACTAATCGGTAGAAGAAGAATTTGATAATCTATGCTTTCCTTAAATGGTTTGATAGGTTATGCTTAAGAATTCTAGGATTATTATCATGTTGTTGTTCTTATCATGAATAGTAATTTTGACTTAGATGATAATTTGATAGGTTACACTTTCCTTAAATGGTTTGATAATCTATGCTTAATAAATCTAAGTTGAAATATGATAAAAAGAGAATAGTTTGTATTTTGTAATTGAAATTGGTTAGTGGATTATATTCTAGATTTCTTACCTCTTTTGAATCCTTCATCTTAACTTTCTTAAATTTTCTTTTCATTCTTGGTTTATTTCTTGATTTTATTCATTCTTCTTTCCTGCCATGTGATTTCATTTATTCTTTGATTCTTTCTTCTCTAAAATTCAATTTATTATCTCTTGCACATAAATCAAAACAATCACTCATCACAATCACACTTATTCTTTATTCCTAATTGTCATGCACAAAACATAAGAACCATTTCTAATAATCTCTTAAAATCACCTTCCTCGTGGGATCGATATTTTTTATACTATAACTTGATAAATTATGCACTTGTAATTTTGGTACATAATTATGCCGCATCAATCTTTCTCTATAAAAACTCTTTCTTAGAATGGTTTTCTGTTTTGGAAAATAGGTTCACATAGATTTCATTTGACACTAGTTTTATTCAGTTTGGAATTTATATGATATCTCAAATTTCTAGTTAAATGTTATATACGTGCAGTAGTTTTCTGCAATCTATGATAAAAACAAAAACTAAACCTCTTTATAATTCAATTAGATAACAAATTAGGGTTAACACACCAGTTAAAACATAATTATTAAGTTTAAAAAAATAAAAATTTAATCACCTCTAATGATCATGATCACGTTACTATTATAAACAATTAGGAAAAACTAATGATCTAGCATTGGGTTAAGATTTATCATCAAAAATCTCATCTTTTCATATTAGGTTAAGCTTTAAGCATGAAAACATTGATTAAACACTTTTATAATTATTTAACACTATGGGGATGAGTTTGGATGCAGATGATCTTGCTTTATCACGTGTGTAAGCCTCTGAAACTGATGTGAAATAACTCCTCGTCGCCAAACATCGTAGATCTCGGTTTTTCCTCGATTTTCACCTCACAAGACGCTCCCAAAATCTCAACTTTAGGACTAGTGTTTGAGAGAGAGGAAGAGGGGCTGCTAGGGTTTAAAACTCTGATAAAAAGATGATAATTTTTGTAAAAACACATGTATATATATATATGCAAACTCGAAATAAACCTGTTTGACCCGAACCAGAAAACCTAGTCTGACTAGGAAAATAACTTTTGGTAATTTGGATGTAACTTTCTCATCCAACCTTAGAATGAGATGATTTAAGATTTGTTAGAAATATGTTGAAGAGACCTACAACTTTGGTGTTTTTAGTTTTTTAGATTCAAATTGTATCGGTGTGTAAAATATATAAACTCTTAACTGGTCATTTTTCTAGATTTCACTTCGTGCATGTTTTGTGCATTTGCACTCATATATTCATAAATATACTTTCAATTGATCTCAAATCAATTCTTATCATACTCAAACATCAAAATATGTTATATTTTCACCATATAACATATTTATTATTATTTTTCACATAATATTCAAATTTTCGGGCTTTTACAACCTATTATTAAATCACGTGGATGATTCCTAACATCTACATATGCTTTAGGTAAAACATTAATATCACTAGGATTGTCATCAACAATAGGGGGTGGTTGATTAACAATTTCATCATCATCATGATTATTATTTTTATTGTTAGAATTTGAATTAGATTCATCAAATGAAACATGTAATGATTCTTCTATTGTAGAAGTCTTCTTATTAATAATTCTATAAGCTTTACTATGCATAGAATAACCTACAAAAATACCTTCATTCGACTTAGAATCAAATTTATCTAAATTATCTTTTGTATTTAATATATAACATTTACAACCAAATACTTTAAAATATGAAACTTTAGGAATTCGATTGTAAAATAATTCAAAACTTGTTTTATTTAATATAGGTTTTAATAAAATTCTATTTTGAACATAACAAACAGTATTAATTGGTTCTATCCAAAAATATTTTGGTAGGTTGGACTCAACTAACATAGTCCTAGCACATTCCTGTAAAGTTCTATTTTTTTTCTTTCAACAACTCCATTTTGTTGTGGAGTGTAAGGAAATAAAAATTCATGTGTCAGTAAATAATTCATTTTCAAACTCACCACCATGATCTCTTCTAATAGTGACAATAGTAGTGGATTTTTTATTTTTTAACTTTTTACAAAATATAGAAAACTCATCAAAAGCATTATTTTTGTGTTTTAAAAACATAACTCATGTAAACCTAGAATAATTATCAACAATTACAAATATATATCTACTTCCATTTAAAGATGCAATTCTAGAAGGACCAAATAGATCCATATGTAATAACTCTAATGGTCTACTTGTAGACATTTAAAGATGCAATTCTAGAAGGACCAAATAGATCCATATGTAATAACTCTAATGGTCTACTTGTAGAAACAACACATTTAGATTTAAAAGGGACCAAATAGATCCATATGTAATAACTCTAATGGTCTACTTGTAGAAACAACACATTTAGATTTAAAAGATGATTTATGCATTTTTCCTTGTTTACATGCATCACAAAAATGATCTTTCTTATTTACAATTTTAGATAAATCGTTTACTAAATTATTTTTAGAAATACGTGAAATATTTTTCAAGTTAATATGTCCACATCTTTTATGCCATAATAATAAATCATCTAAAGATGTAACTAAGCAATGATCATTTGAATAAAAATTCATGGATAAAACATATATATTTTTCTTTCTAAAACATTTAAACAAGATATTTGATAAATCTTGGTCATATATAAGACATGAATCTTTTTCAATTATGATTTTAAAATTTTTATCACATATTTGACTTATACTTAGAAGATTATATTTTAAACCATCTACTAATAAAACATTATCTATTAGAGGTTTGTCAAGAAGATTATATTTTAAACCATCTACTAATAAAACATTATCTATTAGAGGTTTGTCAATATTACCTACTGTTCCAATACCTATTTAAACCATCTACTAATAAAACATTATCTATTAGAGGTTTGTCAATATTACCTACTGTTCCAATACCTATAACTTAATCTTTATTTTTGTCTCCAAATGTAACCGTACCTCCCTTTTTGTATTGAATTTAAGAAAATATTTAAGAGTTTCCGGACATGTGTTTGGAACATCCACTATCTAGTATCCACTTTTCTTTTTGAGGTACCTAAAAATTAGACATTTAAACATTGGTACCCTTTTATGTTGGGTCCATTGGATTAGCACTTAGGAGACCAAATCCACTTGGAATTTTGATTTTCCTTTGTTAACATAAATGTAATTAGTGGAATAACATATATTTTTCTTAAAGTTTGAAATATAAGTATTTCTTTCATGCATACTAATATTTTTAGGCACCCAAATGAATATAGATAAAGCATGATTATTTTGAACGTGAATATTCTTTGTTAATGGTACATAAAATTTTCTAACATTGTTATTCATAGAAGATGATGTATGATTTATACTAGAAAAAATTTTTCATACTTCTTATGAACATATCCTAAACCATATTTTTGACTAGAAGACTTTTGAAAAGATAACAAATCATTCAAGTCTTCTTTTCCTTTATTATACTTGTTTACATTTAAGAATAACTCTTCATATTTAAGTTTAAGTGATTCCATACTCTTTTCTAAATCTAAAATTTTATTTTTCATAACATTACATTCAGATTTAAGATAAACATTATTTTCAGTTAATATTCTATTTTTAGAAAATAATTTGTTATTTAATTCCTTTAATTCTTTAATTTGTGAAGAATTTGATGAAACTAATTCTATGTTAAATCTATCATTTTTACTTTTTAATATCTTATAATTAGCATTTAAATCCTTAAACTTAATATAAAGTTCATTAAAAGTATCTAAAAGTTCTTCATTGTCTAAAGAATCATTTACTTCATCTTGTGTCATAAAGCATATGTGGGCTGATTCTTCTCTTATTTCTTCTTCGTCGGAAGAGGATGAATCGTCACTATCATCCCAAGTCACCGCTATTGCCTTCTTCTTCTTCTTGTAGTCGTTGGAATTGTTAGAATTTGTGGTCTTTGACTTTGACTTGAGTAGCGGACAATCCTTCTTTATATGACCTGGCTTATTACAAT
The DNA here is from genome assembly GCF_001876935.1 of Asparagus officinalis. NCBI lineage: Eukaryota > Viridiplantae > Streptophyta > Magnoliopsida > Asparagales > Asparagaceae > Asparagus > Asparagus officinalis. Next base: position 21,044,236 of record NC_033795.1, read on the forward strand.
TGAAACACAAAGAAGTGTCATTAGTATTCTTAAATATATTTGACTTGAACTTACCTTTCTTAAGAAATCATTTGAATTTCTTAGTAATCATTGCAATATCCTCATCATCTTCATTGGATTCATCGGTGTCGGAGGATGTATTGAAGGCAAGTATATTTTTCTTCTTTGGTTCATCATCCTTCTTTCGATCTTCAATTTGAACTTCATATACCATCAAGTTTCCAATGAGATTGATACTGATTTGGATAAGATCCAGGACTTTTCCTATCCACTTTGGGTGCAATTCCCTAATCTAAAGCTTAATCTCTGGAGTTCAATTGGAATCAATAAGGTTGCTAGCCTCATCGGTAAACCTATATCAACTGATAAACTTACTGCTACTAGACAAAGGTTAAGCTACGCAAGAGTTTTGATAGAAGTAAATCTGCCCTTGAAAGATGCCTTGCCTGATCAAGTAATCATTCAGGATCCTGATGGTAGGAGTTATGCACAGGAAGTGATATATGAATTCAAGCCAAGGTGGTGCACATTATGTAACAAACTTGGTCATGAAACTGATCAATGCAGAAGGAATAAGAAAAAAATCTGGGTCCCTGTTAACAGGCAAAATGATCACAATCATACTGTGAACACAAATACAAAAGCAAAAAGTCCCCAGCATAAGGATGTTGACAGGAGTTCAAACTCAAGTGCTAAAGATGCTATTGCTGCTGTTGATATCCAGTTACCTCACTCCTCAGTGGTTACTGAAAGCTCAAGTATTGAACATGCACAAGATGCTATGAAACGTGCACAGACTCAAGCTGATACTATAACTCAGCTACCTACATCTGAAGCTACTAGAAGAATAGGTATTTTTGGTTTTTCCACTCAAGGTCTTGCTGGTATATCAAGAGGTTCACCAAATGTAGCTGCTCAGTCAAGAAGTATGGCTGGAAGTCACTATTCTCCCACTATTAACACTACTGGTTTCACTAGTGTTACCAGAGCTAATGCAGCTAAGAGAATTAATTTTAATGAGGCAGGTAATTCAATCTGTCCATCAAGATTCTCAAGCTTGGAACACCAGATACTTGATTTAGACCCCTATAGTAATGAAAGGGGTGGTCTCTTCCAATAAATGCATTTGGCTTTTTGGAACATTAGAGGATTTAACAAATCCTCTAAGCACTTGATAGTCAAGCAGTTCATTCAGGATTATAAAATCTCCTTTCTTGCTCTTCTAGAAACCAAAATGTCCATGGAAAAAATGAAGATCATTGCTAAAAAAGTTTTCAAAGATTGGAATTGGACTTCTAATGTTCAACATACAACTAACAAGGCTAGAATTTGGCTTCTTTAGGATAGCAACTTTCTAACCGTGCAAAATATCAATAGTACTGATCAGTATATTACATGCAAAGTGGAATCAAAAGATGGAAGGTTAAAATGTCTAATAACAGCTATATATGCTCTCAATCATAGAGAAGGCAGGAAAATTCTCTGGGATGATCTTGTGGATTTCAAAAGAAATGTTTCAGAGCCCTGGTTAGTAGGTGGAGACTACAATGCCATTCTCAGTAGTGAAGAAAAGATAGGAGGGACTCATATTACAGATGCAGAGACTGAAGACTTTCAGAATTTCATTGATACAAGCCAATTAAAGCATATTAAATCCACTGGTTGTTTTTTCACCTGGAGTAACAAACAGGATGCTTCTACCAGAGTATGGAGTAGGTTGGATAGAATTCTAGTTAATGATGACTGGATTTTCCAATATACATCAAGCCAGGTTGAATATCTGATGCCAAACTGCTCTGATCACTCCCCTGGGTTGCTAACAATAGATGAAGAAATGAATTGTGGAGGTAAGAGACCTTTTAAATTCTTTGCTATGTGGACTAAACACCCTGACTTCCTACAAGCAGTTAGGTCAGTCTGGAATCAGCACATTCCTGGATATTATATGTACAAGGTTAAAAGCAAGCTCAATAATCTAAAGCCTGTGCTTAAAGAGCTGAATAAAAGACATTTTATGTGCATTAGTGAGCAGGTATCAAGGGCAAAAGCAGTGCTACATGATGTTCAAGCTTAACTGAATTCTGACCTCTTTAATTCAGATCTGATTGCCAGAGAAAAAGAGCACATCAGGAAATATACAAAGCTTCTTGACTGTGAAAATTCTTTCTACAAGCAAAAAGCCAATATTAAATGGGGATTGCAAGGTGACAAGAGTACCCAGTACTTCCATGCTGTCATGAAAAACAAAAGACACCACAATAGGGTGTTGTCTATATACACTGAAAATGTCATCAGAATTACAGAAACTCAAGGCATCATATCTGAATTTATCCAATACTACAAAAAATTGCTTGGAACTACTAATCACACTTCTCCTCCTGATCCAGAGGTCATCTCTAAAGGACCAATTCTATCCTCTACTCAACGGGATGAGCTTAGCAAACCTGTTACCAGAGATGAAATTAGACAAGTTGTCTTTACTATGCCAAATGGGAAGGCCCCAGGTCCAGATGGCTTCAGTGCCTCATTCTTTAAGGCTGCATGGGAAATCATCAATGAAGATATATACAAGGCAATTGAGGAATTCTTTAGTACAGGCAAATTACTTGGTGCTTTCAACTCTACAGCCATCACATTGGTCCCTAAAACCCTCAATCCAAATACAGCTTCTGACTTCAGACCAATAGCTTGCTGCAACATCATATATAAAATCATCACGAAGATTATTGCTAACAGGATCCAGAATGTCATGGGGTTCTTGGTTAATGATGCACAGAGTGCATTTGTCAAAGGCAGACTCATCTCTAGCAATTTCCTCCTAGCCCATGAACTCATTAAACACTACGGAAGGAAAAATATATCTTCCAGAGCCATTATAAATGTGGATTTAAGGAAAGCTTTTGATACTACGAATTGGGGGTTCATTAAGGCAATGCTTGAGGGTTTAGGATTCCCTGGAAAAATGACAGGCTGGATCTGGGAGTGTATCACTTCTCCTAAATTCTCTCTTTCTCTCAATGGATCTTTGCATGGCTTCTTCAAGGGTGCTAGAGGTCTGAGACAGGGAGACCCTCTCTCCCCCCATCTCTTTGTGATAGGAATGGAGTACCTATCAAGAAGATTGGAGATGCTCAAGGAAGACAGAAGATTCAAATTCCACCCCAAATGTTCAAAAATGAAGCTAACACATCTGATTTTTGCAGATGACTTACTAATGTTTGGTAAAGCTGATATGAGCTCAATCATCAGTTTAAACACTTGCTTACAAGAATTCTGCCAAGTCTCAGGCCTGGAAGCAAACCCCAGCAAGTGTGCAGTTTATCTGTGTGGTATTGATGATGACTTAAAGGCACAAATATGCACATATTTGAGCTTTTCAGAGGGAACTCTACCAATGGGATACCTGGGTTTGCCTTTGACAACAAGAAGAATAACTCACTTTGAATGTTCCTCGCTTATAAGTAAAATTACCAATCAATTTCAAAACTGGCAGCAGAATAGAAGTTTATCTTATGCGGGGAGAATCCAAATGATTAAATCAGTCATTCTGGGGATACAAACCTTTTGGTTCAGCAACTATATTCTGCCGACTAAGATCCTTGAAAAAATTGACAGACTTTGCTCAGCATTCCTATGGGGTCAGAAAATTCATCTCATATCCTGGGATTCAGTCTATCTGAATAAGAAACAGGGGGGTTTAGGACTGTTTTCAGCCAAAGTATGGAATCAAGCTTCTGCTGTGAAGCTTCTATGGATGATTCATCAGAAGAAAGACATCCTCTGGATAAAATGGGTCCATGGCCATTACCTAAAAAATTCAAATGTTTGGCAAGTTCAGCAGAGGGAAAATGACTCTTGGATGTGGAAACAACTCCTCAAAACTAGAAACATGATTTTGGAAAAATATGGAAGTGCAGATGTTGTGCTGAACTTTCTTAACAGCTGCAGCAGCAGTGGCAAACTTCGGCTATCCTTGGTATATAATATCTTAACAAATTCCTCTATTGCAATAAACTGGTCTGAAACTACTTGGGGAGGCTGAATTACCCTAAACATTCAATAATTCTTTGGTTAGCCTTCCATTCTAGGCTTCTCACACAGGAAAGGTTGTGCAGATTTAGAATTCTCAGTACAAACTGCTGTGTTCTGTGTTCTAGGCAACCTGAAAATTGCAAGCATCTGTTCTTTGATTGTCAATATTCGGCTGAAGTGTGGAACAATGTTATGGATTGGCTGGGATATACATGGAGATCTTGTTCTTGGGATCAGCTCAGCAGTTGGTATTCTAGCTGCTTGAAAGGTAAAGGATTCAAGAAGGATTTGAAGCGAATGACTCTCTCTGTGGCTGTCTACTCTATCTGGCATGAGCGGAATATTAGGATTTTTCAGGGGATTGCAAGAACTCCTGATACTCTTTTCCGTGCTATCAAAGTATCCATCTTTACCAGAATTTTGAATGATGATTTTCCTGCACATATTAAGGAAATGATAGTGAAGTTGTAACAATTCATTTTCTTTTGTTTACCAGGTTATTAACCCTGGTTTTTTGATGTACAGCACTTTACATACTTGGTAGATGAATAAAGCATTAATTCATTGACCAAAAAAAAAAAGTTTCCAATGAGATTTTCTACGGTGAGAGTTGATAAATCGCTGGCTTCTTCAATCGCCATAGTTTTCTTCTCCCATTTTAGAGTTAGTGCTCTTAGGATTTTTCTTACCATCTCAACTTGAGTATATTCTTTGCCAAATCCAATCAAGGAGTTAGTAATATCTGTAAACCTTGTGAATATCTCCGTGATGGATTCATTCTCTTTCGTCTTAAATAGTTCAAACCTGTGAACAAGAACATAAATTTTTGTTTCTTTAACTTTGTTAGTTCCTTCATGTGTTATCTCAAGAGTGTGCCAAATTTGATGTGCTGATGTAGAGGTAGACACTCGTTGTATTCGTTCTTGTCCATGGCACAAAACAGTGCATTCATCGCCTTAGAGTCCAGATTTACATTTGTCCTTTGAACAATCGTCCATTCGGTGAAAGGAGTGGCAAGCTTTGTAAATTCCGTCTTTACAATATTCTATAGATTGTAGCCAAGAGATTGGAGGTAGATCTTCATCTGACACTTTCAATAGTTGTAGTTGTGCTGTCAAAGAGAGGTGGTCGCTGTGTGGAATGTCTCTCTTTGAATTGTGATGTATTTGTTGTACTTGATAATGCCATCCTTCACCTAGCTCTGATACTAATTATAGGATCTGATCTAATCACACTAAAACACTAGGGGGGTGAATAGTATTCTTTTTTAAAAATTATGCAAAGTAGATTATATTTTGCAAGAAAGATAGCACAATCACAGAAAATCATAATCGCAAAAACATTATTTTATACTGGTTCCACCTCCCAAGTGTACATCCAGTCCCCAAGAAAATCCCACTTGAGAGTTTTACTATGATTTTGAAAAACTTATAAAACCAAACAGTAAACCTGACCAATTTGCAAGACCATACAAATTGCACACTATCTCTTCACCAAGAGATCGAACCTTTCACTCCCGTGAGAACAATTTCCTTGTATCAACAACTCGATTCCTATAAGCCTTGAATGTGTAGTGATGTATAGCAGTGGCTTAGGAATGTTATTAATCTCTGGAAGTTGCCTAAATAAGTTGTATGTTGAATGAAGATCAAAGGCTAACTCAGAGAATGCTTTTTCTCAACACTTAGTGAAAATCTAAATGTTTTGAACTCTTGAGAATGCACAAAAAATTGAACCTTATGGATAGGAATGATTAATAACAATTACTGAACTTATAACCTATTTATATCCCTTGAAAAGATAACTTTTCAAAGTCAATTAATGGATCAAAACCACTATAAACAGTAAGTATTTTAAATTTTGAAATGTTAAAAAAAACTGTTACTGTAGTCGACTAGTAGTTGTTGTAGTCGACTACACTGAGTTAAAATAGACTCTTTTAATTTAGGATTTTTCTTAGTAGTCGACTACACTGGTCATTAGTCGACTACTCTATAAACGACAGAAAGTCTGAAATTCAAATTCAAAGCTGAATAGTCGACTATACTGTGTAGTAGTCGACTACACTGTAAACAACAGAAAGTTAAGAATTCTGAAATGAATTTTAGTAGTCGACTATATAGTTTAGTAGTCGACTACACTGTAACTTTACAGAAACTAAGATTTTGCCTAAGTGTTTAGTAGTCGACTATAAAAAGTTATTAGTCGACTAGACTGTAAATTAACAGAGACTTATATTTTTGATCTGAACTTAAGTAGTCGACTACAAGTCTTATTAGTCGACTACTAAGGGGTGAAAATTGATATGAATAAAATATTTTTAGACTCATTGATAAGCTATAAACTCTAATAGTTAACATAGGAGATTTTTATTATTAACCAATATACTAAGCATGTGTTAGTGTGTTCTAATCTCTATGTGTGTGTATGTGTGAGTGATCAAGGCTTATACAAAATTTCTAAGTAAAGAAAATGTAAAATTTACATTGATGTATAAGCTCGTCATCTTCTTTACTTCATGATGTCTTGAACTCATCTTGTACTTGTTCATATTTGATGCTGAAAGCTGCATTGATATATTAGTGCATAATAATACACATATTGATATACATAATGAATAAATTGTTATCATCAAAATTATATCTTGGGGACATGATATCCAACATTCTCCCCCTTTTTGATGATGACAAACAATTTACACATATGTAAGTATATTCTGAAAAAATAAACATGTAGGAACAAATATACTTACTCTCCTTGCATAAGAGCATATTAGAGTCTACAATTAGAGTCTACAATTCATATATATAGCATAACTAACATTTGTACCATATACCATTCTCCCCCTTTGTCATTAACAAAAATAAATAAACATCTTCTTTAGTCATTAGTGTGTTCTAATCTCTATGTGTGTGTATGAGTGAGTATGTCATTAGTGTGTTCTAATCTCTATGTGTGTGTATGTGTGAGTGATCAAGGCTTGTACAAAATTTCCAAGTAAAATGTAAATTTTACATTGATGTATAAGCTCTTCATCTTCTTTACTTCATGATGCCTTAAACTCATCTTGCACTTGTTCATATTTTATGTTGAAAGCTGCATTGATATGTTAGTGCACAATAATACACATAGTGATATACATAATGAATAAATTGTTATTATCAAAATTATATCTTGAGGACATAATATCCAACAAAATGTTGTTCTTTAATTAGTGGAATTATGGTTGTGCTTCTGCTTATTATTTACAAACTTGATGATGATGTCCGCTCAAGTTTTTGTGTTAGGAAATTGATAATTTTTTTAAATACATGTTTATTAACTTGTTACTTCCCATGATATGAATGATACTGATTTTGAATAATTATGCTTGAACTGTATCATTTTCTAGACCTTATTCGGAATCATCGTTCTTCACCTGAGGTTATGAATAACTGGCAAGTCCAAAACTATGTAAGATTATACGCAAATTAGAACCATCATAAAATTGACTCAATTTTCTTGAGTTAAGATTGTGCAAACATATTCGGTAACTTATAATTTTTTTGAAAATATGGTAGAATCACAATTTAATTTAATTATTTTTTTATAAATTGTTTAAAATATAAATCTAATTCAAAAAAGTATGAATTAAAATTATGTTGTGGTAATTTTCTTTCGCCTTTTCTCAGAAAGGTAACCAAACAAGAGAAAATAATTTTTATATGAATTTTCTTCTAACTTTCATTACAATA
>NC_033795.1:21057001-21102297 GCF_001876935.1 Asparagus officinalis
AGAAGCTTAGAATGATATTTGAGGAAAGATTATCTTTATCCAAACTCATCTTCATAGTTAAATAAGTAGTGTTGATGATTAATATGATGTTGAATATGTGTTTTCATGCTTTAATTTTAACCTGAGGTGTTAAAAGTCAAATTTTTTATAGTAAATATTAAACCAATGCTAGATTAGTAATATTTTATTACTATTGATGATAGTATCATGATCATGATCAATAGGATTATTCATAATTTCATTTATATATGAGAAATTTAAGTGTGTACTAAATATATATTTTCTGCAGAAAACTGCAGCACTTGTATAATTTTTAACTAATATTTTAGGATAGCAAAAAAATTCCAAATTTAACTAAACCAGTTCCAAATAAAAGATATATGTATCTAGTTTCTAAAACAGAAAACCATTCTTAAAAAGAGTTTGTATAGAGAAAGATATGTTATCTTTACTAATAACATGTCCTGCAGAAAAACTGCTACACATGTATAATGTTTAACTAGAGATTTGTGATAACAAATAAAATCCAAACTAAACCAACCTTATGCCATTTGAAATATGTGTGAATATAGTTTTCAAAACAGAAAACCATTTGTAAAAATAGTGTTTCTAGAGAAAGATATGCTCATTTTACTAACAAAAGTCCCGTCTATTTTCATGCTCGTTTTGTGGAGCTGTGTTGCGCCGTTTTGAGATGCGTTCGCAGAGTTTTGAGCCGCTTGATGTTACACGTATAGTCATGAATATGTTGTGTTATACATTTGAGAATCTTAAGGGGATTATGATAAATTTTTATTTGATTATATTTAAATTAGATATCGTTCATATACATGTTGGATGTCGTTGATGAGCATAGCTCAGTACTATATGGGATAGTACGTCGATATACCAAATATACACAATTTATACATGAGGTAACTGTCGTTGATGAGTACAGCTCAGTACTATATGGGATAGTGCATCGACATACTAGAGATACAAAGATTTATATGAGGTGGATATCGTTGATGAGCTTAGTTCAGTACTACATGAGGTAGTGCGTCGATATTCCACATGTACAGGCCATTGAGTCGGATTTTAGGAGGAGTGCGTCGATATTCCACATGTACAGGCCATTGAGTCGGATTTTAGGAGGCTTGATCTAGCCGTCCGTCATGCACTAGGGTGCGATGAGGCTCGTGAGCCATATTTCTAGGATGCCTATTTGGTAGTCTGTCCCGCACTCTTGTTACGCACTGAGATCGCGATGAGACTAATGAGCCGTGTACACAGTTCAGGATACCTACAGGGTAGTCCGTTACACTGAGAAAATTATTTGATAGCCTAAGTGTGGCAGATATAGATTATGAATACGACCTACCACTGAGCTATATAACCAAGATACGTTGCTTTTGAAAATATACAAAATTATGTGTTGGTATTTTATTCTATCTCCCCAGTGATAGTGAAAGATATTATAAATACGATGTGTTGGTATTTTATTCTATCTCCCCAGTGATAGTGAAAGATATTATAAATACGATGTGTTGATGTCTTATTTCTTTTACTGCCTTCTTTATTTCTTAGTTGGAATCAATGATTAGAGATTCACAATTTGAGATATATGGTATATATATGAGGGTTTCCTTGTTTGGATTATTTTGCTCGATGTACTAGTCTCGTGTTATGAATTTCTAATTGTTGGTTTCATTAGATTGTCTTTTCTTAGTTCGGTATTAATATTTAGATATCTACAATTTGAGACTTATGATATATATGAGGGTTTCCTTGTTTGGATTATTTCGCTCGACGTACTACGCCTCGTGTTGTAGGTTTCTAAATGTTAATCCCACTTAGATACCGGGAAAATAAATCTAGGTAGACTATGCTTAATAGATGGAGCCTTCACTCCATCTAGCAGCCCTTCTCCTGGGGGCGGATGGAGGTAAACTTGCTATAGCGCTCTGACGTTCTTGTTGGTGTTCTTTTTCTTTTAAATTACTTTTCAGGTAGTTCGGAGTTTCGGAGAGCCGCAGGGTGACGAAGTTCTGGCATAGTCGTCGTCGCGTATTTTTACTTGTAGATACTCTACTATAGTTTTGAGTTTCATTCAGACATTAGATTTCATATTCATATTGTAAAGGCAGTGTGCCTTAGTATGATTTTTAGTTGATTCATGTTGAGATATTTTCATTATTCAGATATCAGATGTATTATAGTTAAGACATGATTCTTTTTATTTATGAGATATCTCTTCTATATCATGTCTATTACATTTATTCCCTTTATTTTGCATGTTTTATACCTACACTTCTATTTGGTTCCACTAGAGGATATTGCTGTGATTGGTGATACGTGTTTATTCACAGTGTGAGTGCATGATAGGTTTGACATCTCTGGTTTTACTTTGGACTGCAGCCTTGTGTGAACCCAGGGGCGTCACAGTTGGTATCAGAGCTCTAGTTTCATCATCCTAGGATCATTCCTATGTCGAGTCGAGGAGCTAGGATAGAGTTTTCTAGGAATAATATATAAAGTCTGATAGGAATTCTTAGAATGAGTGAGGACGTTTTATACGTATATTCGAAAATTTATATATATATATATATATATATATTGGTGACAACTAACTTACTTTGATTGAAAAGTAAATGCATGAATGATAAATGATACGGTTTTTCCTATTGGTATATATTATGTTATTTATGATTGGGATCTCACTTACTATGTTAAATAAACTCTCCTCTTGGTATTTTAAACATTGGAACGAGGACGTGGTCGAGGTAAAGCTTATATCCGGAGAGCTGGGCAAGTAGAACCCGAGTCGCAGCAGGCTCCATAGTATCTGATCGACTTGGTAACACTGATTACAGAAGCAGAGACTAGCAACACTCGAGGAGTGAGTAACAAGCTAGATTTTACTCTCTGAAGTTCCACCACCAGTTGTACCAGCCGTACCTATTGAAGAGGTAATGCCGAAGGACTCACCATCGCCACATCCAGCTATTAATAGAGTCGCGGAGTAGGAAGCTTGGCTCGGTAAGATTGAGGAAGATATTAGAAGTTGGGAGCACAAAAATGTTAGGGCACATCGGATTCAGTTACAACCTATAAATGGAGGAAATATGTGGGAAATACTTTTAGAATTACTTAATGTTGACTTAGTACATAGGCGGAGATTAGTTATATTTAGATTAAAGGACGACGCCGGAGGATAGCATCGATTTCAGTTATGCCGGAGCAGCGAATGTTAATTTCATAGAAGGATTTCATCTACTATTTTAAAAAGCAGCTAGACCTAACCCGATTGGAGCAAGAAGACGTACTAAGAGTTAATTTTGGAAATAGGATTGTCCGGAGACGAGGGTAAGGATAATAAACGTTTTTGCAAGACCGGGAGGAACCCAGTAATAGGGTAAGGATTTTCATCACCACCAGTAGATCAGTGGTCAGGATCAACAGTCGTAGGGTCACGGTTACGGCCAGTAGCAGAAGATCGAGGTACCACCTGTCATTCCGAGGATAGAGGGACTAGCAGGCTAGATTCGCGCTATCCAGAAAATTTCTAAGGGATAGATAGTCCCATAAATTCTACCTCCAGTAACATAGCAGTCACCAGCCACCAGTAGAGTTTATGCAATCGTACTGCGTGATCATGGTGTGAGTAGAGCTTTCTTAGTGATTATACTTTTTCAGCTTGGATCTTGTTCGATTCAGAAGCTTCTCATTCTTTATCTCTCATACATTCATGGATAGGTTTCAGCTAGTTGCACATCCTTTAGATGTATCGTTATTCGTTTCTACTCATTTAGGGAAGGTGTCCCTATTAGGGAGTGACCATAGGAAATGTGTCATCAGTCTAGACGAGTCCGAGTTTATTATACATCTAATCGTTTTACAGATGTTGGTGTTCGACGTCATTCTCGGTATGGATTGGCTATCACCTACGATGTTTTATGTTAGTATGGACTGTTTTGCTAAAACAGTCAGTTTGCGAGCATCCAATGGGTCTGAGTTGATAGTAGCGACCTCACAAGGCAACCAGTTTATGGAGTTATTTTTGGCGTACATCAAGGAGGTGATGCTACGGGATCATGGTGCCGATTTGAGAGAGATGTGAGTGGTATTAGAGTACCAGGATGTCTTTCAGGACATACCAGGTTTACCTCCAGTGAGAGAGGTCGAGTTTTTTTTTTGCATCCAGTTGTATCTATGTATGGCACTAATATCCCGAGCACCTTATCGTATGGTACCTACTGAGATGAGGGAGCTACAGACCCAGTTAGATGAGTTATTATCTAAGGGTTTTATTCGTCGGGGTTATTCTCCGTGGGGAGTGCCGGTCCTTTTCGTGAAGAAGAAGGACTATAGTATGCGCCTATGTATAAATTTCCGTGAGATGAATAAGGTCACTATCCGGAACAGGTACCCATTACCGAAGATTGACGACTTGTTCGACCAGCTGCAGGGAGCGCATCATTTCTCTAAGATTGATCTTCGTTCTGGCTATCATCAGTTGCGGGTTCGGGAGATGGATATTTTCAAGACCGTCTTTCTGACTCGATATGGGTCTTTCGAATTCCTTGTCATGCCATTTGGTCTGACCAATGTACCCGCGGTATTCATAGATTTGATGAACCAGGTTTTTCGTCCATACTTGGACCAATTCATGATCATATTTATTGATGACATCCTTATATATTAGAGATCGGAGGCAGAGCACGAGCAGCATCTCCGTTTGGCATTGCAGACATTGCGGGAGCATCAGTTGTACGCCAAGTTTAGCAAGTGCGAGTTTTGGCTTTCTGAAGTCAGATTTTTGGGCCATGTTATTAGCTAGGAGGGTATTGCAGTAGACCCAGCTAAGGTGGAAGCCGTAGTAGATTGGGAGCCGCCGAAGATGATTACAGAGATTCATAGTTTCCTGGGATTAGCAGGCTATTATAGGAAGTTCATTCAGGACTTCTCGAAGATTTGCAACACCGCTTACACATTTTACAAAGAAGGGTGTATAGTTTGTTTGGGGCAGAAAGTGCCAGGAGGCCTTTAAGACTTTGAAGACTAAGTTTCCGAGTAGTGATAAGACCTTTGTCGTCTACACAAATGCATCATTATCGGGTCTAGGGGTATTTTGATATAGACCCAGAGAGTAGTAGAATACATTTAATGATAGTTAAGAACGCATGAGCAGAACTATCCCACGCATGACTTGGAGCTAACAACAGTAGTCTTCGCACTGAAAACATGGAGACATTACTCGTATGGAATGCAATTCAAAATATTTTTTTCGGATCACCATAGCTTGAAATATCTTTTTCTCAGAAGGAACTAAATCAAAGACAGTGATGATGGGATGAGTTTATTAATGGTTATGAGTTTGCGATTCAGTATCATCCGGAGAAGGCAAACATTGTGGCAGACGCGTTGAGCAGGAAGCGTCGACATCGGATATCAACTTTGAGATTCTCGTTGTATCGAGATCTTTACACTCTCAGCCAGTTTGATTTTAGACCGGAGACTTATGTGAGGATATTCATCCAGGAGAAAGTGAGATTACATGGAGTTCCAGAGAAGATTGTATCAAACCGAGGCTCAGTTTTCACTTTGCACTTTTGGAGAAGCTTCCAGAATTCTTTCGGTAGCCAGTTATCGTATTCTTGTGGTTTTCACCCACAAACAGATGGAAAAATGGAGAGAGTTAATTAAGGGTTGGAGGATATGTTGCGGGCTTGTGTTATAGATTTCCAGGGCAGTTGGGAGGACCACATCCCATTGATTGAATTAGCTTATAACAACAGTTATCAAATAACAATTGGTATGGCACCGTATGAGGCATTGTACGGGAGGCCTTGTAAATCATCTAGTTGCTGGGCAGAACCAGATGACAACATATTGCTTAGATCAGAGTTAGTGAGATAGACTATAGAAAAAGTAGCAATAATTCGGGAGCGCATTTTTCAGCTCAGAGTCGTCAGAAGAGTTATGCAGATCAGAAACGACAACCATTGGAGTTCTAGGTTAGGGACTATGTATTATTAAAAATATCGCCAATGAAGGGAGTTCAGCGATTTGGTAGACGGGGGAAGATTTCTCTGAGGTATATTGGTCTATTCAGGAGAGTGGAGCGTTTTGGAGCTGTTTCATATTGGCTAGATCTTCCAGCATCGATGTCGCGTATACAAGATATCTTCTATGTTTCGATACTTAAGAAGCATCTACGTGACGAGGAGCAACGACGAGTGTTAGACACACCAGAGGTTGAGATTCTTGATGATATAACTATTATTACAATTCATGTGTGTATTCTTGCCAAGGAGGACAAGAGACTTAGAAACAAAGTGATATCTTTAGTTAAAGTTCAATGGAATCGGAAAGGAGCTGAGGAAGTTTCTTGGGGCGCGATGAGGATATGCATCGTGATGACTTGCACCTATTTACTTGCACCAATTTGAGCAAGTAAATTGTTTGGATATGATTTGTCTATGTTTATGATTATCTATATGCTCATATCTATACTTAATACTAGAATGGTGGTATTAGCACTTAGCTCCTAATTATTCAGAACATATGGTATATATATGTGGGGTTTCTTATTTGGATTTTTCACCCGACGTACTTGTTCTGCTTAGTTAGGGGTTAAGTGAGAGTATTTGCATTCTAGATAGTTAAGTACAGATATCGAGGAAGATTCTTGGGAGCGCGAAGATGTTATGCATCGCGACTACCCGTACCTGTTTGAACAGATAAGTTGATTGATTTTGATTGGTGTTCATGATTACCCATATGGTCATATTTATATTTAACGCTAGAATGAGGTGTTAACACTTAACTTCTAATCATTCGGAACACATGGTATATATATGGGGGGTTCTTTGTTTGGATTTTTCGCCCGACGTACTAGTTCCGTTTAGTTAGGGGTTAAGTGAGAATATTCGCATTCTAGAGTGTTAAGTGTAGATATTTTAATGTTTTATATCTGAAGATTTATGGTAATGTATTATTAACCTCTAAGATACGTTTGCGGAATTTCGGGGACGAAATTCTTTTAAGGGTGGAAGAATGTAAAACCCTAAAAATTTGAATATTTTGTAATAAATAATAAATGTGTTGTATTATGAAAAAAAAGAATGTAAAACCCTAAAAATTTGAATATTTTGTAATAAATAATAAATGTGTTGTATTATGAAAAAAATAATATTTATTAATATTTGAGTATGCTAAGAATTGATTTGAGATCAATCCAATGTATATATGTGAATATAGAAGTGATATCATGCACACGTGCACGGGCCTAAATCTGGGAAAAACAACCAGTTAAACGTATATGCATTTTACACACTTAAGCAGTTGGAATATGGAAAAACTTAAAAGACTAAAGTTATAGGTATCTTTAAGATATTTCCAAAAAATCTTATATCACCACATTCTGAGGTCGGACGTGAAAGTTAGGACCAAAATACCTAAGGTTGTTTTCCTAGTCAGACTAGGTTTCCTGATTCGGGTCAAACAGGTTTGTTTCGGGTTTGCCTCTATAAATACCTATGTTTTTCACAAAAATTCCTCTTTTTTTATCATATCTATGAACCCTAGCAGCCACCCTCTCCCCTTAAAAACCCTAGATATTTTTTTTATGAATTTTGAGAGCTTTGTGGAGCACAATACTGACACGAGGACGAGATCTTCGACGTGTGACAAGGGAGAACGGGTTGTTTATGCTCGTGGATTGCTTGATGCTTATATCAGAATCTAAGAACGACATTTGAGGCAAGATTATTTTCATCCAAACTCATCCCCATAGTTAAATAACTAGTGTAGATGATTGATATGATGTTGAATATGTATTTTCAAGCTTTAATTTTAACCTGAGGTGTTAAAACTCGGATTTTTGATAGTAAATATTAAACCAATGCTAGATTAGTAATCTTTTTTTGCTATTTATGATAGTATCATGATCATGATCATTAGGGTTATTCATAATTTCATTTATATATGAGAAATTTAAGTGATGTACTAAATATATATTTTCTGTAGAAAACTACAGCACTTGTATAATATTTAATTGATATTTTAAGATAGCAAACAAATTCCAAATTTAACAAAACTAGCTCCAAGTAAAATATATATGTATCTAGTTTCTAAAACAGAAAACCATTCTTAAAAAGAGTTTGTATAGAGAAAGATATGTTATCTTTACTAATAACATGTCTTGCAGAAAAACGGCTACACATGTATAATGTTTAACTAGAGATTTGGGATAACAAATAAACTCCAAACTAAACCAACCTTATGTCATTTGAAAGATGTGTGAATCTAGTTTTTAAAACAGAAAACCATTTGTAAAAATAGTATTTCTAGAGAAAGATATGCTCGTTTTACTAATAAAAGCCCTGTCAATTTTCCTGCTCGTTTTGTGGATCTGTGTTGCGCCGTTTTGAGATGCGTTCGCGGAGTTTTGAGCAGCTTGATGTTACACGTATAGTCATGAATATGTTGTGTTACATATTTAAGAATCCCAAGGGGATTATGATAAATTTTGATTTGATCATATTTGAGTTAGATATCGTTCATATACATGTTGGATGTCGTTGATGAGCACAGCTCAGTACTATATGGGATAGTGCGTCGATATACTAGATATACACGGTTTATACCTGAGGTAACTATCGTTGATTAGCACAGCTCAGTACTATATGGGATAGTGTATCGACATACTAGAGATACAAAGATTTATATGAGGTGGATATCGTTGATGAGCTCAGTTCAGTACTACATGAGGTAGTGCGTCGATATTCAACATGTACAGGCCATTGAGTCGGATTTTAGGAGGCTTGATCTAGCCGTCCGTCCCGCACTAGTGTGCGATGAGGCTCGTGAGCTGTATTTCTAGGATGCCTGTTTGGTAGTCCATCCCGCACTCATGTTACGCACTGAGATCGCGATGAGACTAATGAGCCGTGTACACAGTTCAGGATACCTATAAGATAGTCCATTGCACTGAGATAATTACTTGATAGTCTAAGTGTGGCAGATGTAGATTATGAATACGACCTACCACAATTTGAGATTCACATATGGTATATATATGAGGGTTTCCTTATTTTGATTATTTCGCTCGACGTACCAGTCTCGTGTTATGGATTTCTAGTTGTTGGTTTTATTAGATTGTCTTTTCTTAGTTCTGTATTAATATTTAGATATCTATAATTTGAGACATATAATATATATATGAGGGTTTTCTTGTTTGGATTATTTCGCTCGACGTACTACGCCTCGTGTTATAGGTTTCTAAATGTTAATCCCACTTAGATACGGGGAAAATGAATCTAGGTAGACTATGCTTAATAGATAGAGCCTTCACTCCATCTAGCAACCCTTCCCCTGGGGGCGGATGGAGGTAATCTTGCTGTAGCGCTCTGACGCTCTTATTGTTGTTGTTTTTCTTTTAAATTACTTTTCAGGTAGATCGGAGTTTCGAAGAGCCGCAGGGTGATGAAGTTCTGGTATAGTCGCCGTCGCGTATTTTTACTTGTAGAGACTCCACTGTAGTTTTGAGTTTCATTCAGACATTAGAGTTTCATATTCATATTGTAAAGGCAGTGTGCCTTAGTATGATTTTTAGTTAATTCATGTTGAGATATTTTTATTATTCAGATATCAGATGTATTATAGTTAAGATATGATTCTTTTTATTTATGAGATATCTCTTTTATTTCATGTCTATTACATTTATTCCCTTCATTTTACCTGTTTTGTACCTGCACTTCTATTTAGTTCCACTAGAGGATATTGCTGTGATTAGTGAAACGTGTTTATGCACAGTGTGGGTGCATGGCAGCTTTGACATCTCTGGTTTCACCTTGGACTACAGCCTTGTGTAAACCCAGGGGCGTCACAGGTTTGTTCTCTTCTCCCGTGATCATAGATTCGTTCGGTGTGCGAGCACGCTTCCGTAAAGGCGCGCAACAATTGGTATCAGAGCTCAGATTTGAGATCTAGGGTTTTGGCATTAGGTAAAGGAAGATTCGTCGTGGAAGCTTGGTTCTTGGAGTTCTAGGCTTCGGTGGAGATAGTGTTTGGGGTTGCCGTTGAAAATTTCGCTTTCCTCGTATGGTTAAGAGATCTATTTGGATCTATTCTAGGGTTCAGTTGGGTAACTTCTAAATACTATAAAGTTTGAATCTTTCATTGCAATTTGGAGTTTGTGATTATAGGTGAATAAGTTGGTGAAAGCAGTAAGATGGCGGGTACAGTTCAAGTTAGTTTTCAGAATACTAAAATTAGTGTGGTGAAGTATGACGGCAAGATCAATTTTGGTTTGTGGATGAGCGATGTTCAGGATGCGCTCAATGCTCAGAATTTGGAGGAGACCATCATGGTCCATGAGAGGCCACCAAAATATGAAGAGACGATATGGCAAAAGATGACTAGGAATGCTTGTGGGGTCATCAGGTCTTGTTTGGAATAGGAGCTAAAATATGATGTGATTGGTGTGACGTCTACAATGAAGATATGGGAAATTCTCAATAATAAGTATCTTACGAAGAGTGTTGAGAACAGATTACACTTGCTACGTAGGTTATTCAGATTTTAGATGTCTAGAGGCACCTCACTAGCAGTTCATATGAACAACTACACTAAGTTGTTTTCGGACTTGGTCAATGTTGATGAGAAGATATTGAATGAGTACAAGACTATTATTTTGTTGGGCTCCTTACCGGATGAGGAGTATGATACATTTGTACTTACTTTGTTAAACGGGAGATCTTCTATCACTTGTAGTGAAGTAACTAACGCTTTGACGAATTATGATTTGTGGAGGAAGGACAAGGAGACTTCCCACGCTAGTATTTCAGGAGAGCCCTTGTCGACGAGAGGTAGAAGCCCATATCCGAGAGGTGGCAATAGAGACAGGTCAAAGTTAAGAGGCCATCACCAGCTAGGAAAGAACCAATGTGTATTCTGCAAGGAGCAGAGACATTGGAAGAGAGACTATCCAAAGATCAAGGAGAAGGAGAATAACAAGAGCACAAAGGCCAATTAGGTGAATATTGCAAAAGGCGATGATTCCGATGATTCGAGCTTTTCACTATTGATTACTCCGGAGGTGGATCACTTGGATGTATTAGATTGAATACTTGATTCTGGCATTACTTATCATGTGTCTCCTAGGCGAGATTAGTTTTTATTATTTGAGAGACTCGATGGGGGTGTTGTTATCATAGGAAATGATCAATCCTATGGCATTTGTGAAATAGGTACCGTGATGATTCGGATACACGATAGAGTAGTCCGTGAATTAAAGGAGGTGAGATTTGTTCCTCGGTTGAAGAAGAATCTTATCTCAATTCAAGCTTTGGAGGCAAAGGAATTCAAGGTGACCTTTGAGGATGCTGTAGCAAAGATTACTAAGGGATCTTTGATGGTGATGAAGGGAGTCCGCAGTCGGAATTTATATTATCTGAAGGGGAGCATCAAGATTGGCCAGGTTGCTTCAGTTATTTCCGAGGCGGATATTAGCAGACTTTGGCGCTACAAGTTGGGGCACACAGGAGAGAAGTCACTGTAGGCTTTATGCAAGCAGGGGGTATTGAAGGGAGCCAAGAGTGAAAATATTGAGTTCTGTGAGCATTGTGTTCTTGGCAAGAAGACGAAGGTAAAGTTTAGGACTGCCATTCATAGGACGAGGGGTACCCTGGATTATGTGCACACAAATATTTAGGGTCCCACCAAGACTGCATTACTTGGTGATCAACATTGGTTTATCATGTTGGTTTATGACTATTCTAGGCGTTGTTGGGTGTACACCATGGTAAAGAAGAGTGATGTCCTAGACATATTTGTGGAGTGGAAGAAGAGGTTAGAACTGCAGACTAGGAAAAAGATTAAGACGTTGCGATCCGACAAAGGTAGTGAGTACACATCAGACCCCTTTTAGCAGCTATGTCGAGACGAGGGCATAGAGAGACACTTCATAGTTTGTCACGCACTGCAGCAGAATGGGCTGGCAAGGGGTTAAATCGGTCTTTGCTGGAGAAGATTCGATGTTTGTTGGCGCATAGTGGTTTGGAGAAGATCTTTTGGGCTGAGATACTTACATATGCGAGCCACCTCATTAACATGCTGCCTTCATCTGCGATTAAGGGGAAGACCCCTATGAAGATATGGTCGGGAGAACCAACACACGACTATGACCAGCTCAAGGTATTTGGGTGCCCTGTATACTATCATGTGAAGACTGATAAGTTGGAACCTCAAGCTAGGAAGACCTTATTTGTAGGATTCAAGCATGGTGTCAAGGGATATAAGCTATGGGATCCAGTTGATAGGAAGATTGTGCTAAGTAGGGATGTCACGTTTGATGAGGCTTCTATCCTGAAGCTTCCCAGCTCTCATCAGGTGGAGAGTGACCCGACAGAGGAGATATCACAGATGGTGGAGATCGATGCAGCTCCATATTATCCAAATGGTACAATATCCATTAGAGTACCGACTGAGGTGACGCACGGCGAGCACGACGACGACGAGGAGGATACGGGTACAATTGTGCAGGATCAGGGACTGACGGTTCATGTTTAGGATTCTATTATGGTTCGGAGACAAAGGAGAGACATACGAATGCCAGAACGGTATACTGACACAGTAGTTGCATATGCACTTCCGATGGAGAGTATCAATGAGTTGGTGCCTACTACATTTAGAGAGGCCGAGCAGAGTTTGGAGGCTGATTCATGACATGTAGCTATACAGGAGGAGATGGAGTCTCTTCACAAGAACGATACATGGGAGCTTTTTGAGCTTCCAAAGGGGCGGAAGGCGATTGGTTGCAAGTAGGTATACACAAAAAAGGAGGGCATTGAGGGCACTCCAGTGAGGTTCAAGGCTAGGTTGGTTGTGAAGGGCTATGCACAGGAGGAAGGTATTGATTATAATGAGGTTTTCTCTCCAGTGGTGAAGCACTCTTCGATTTGGATTTTGCTAGCTTTGGTGGCACAGTATGGATTGGAGTTAGATCAGTTGGATGTGAAGACGACATTTCTTCATGGTGATCTTGATGAAAAAATATATATGACTCAGCCATTGGGATTCCGAGCTGCAGGAAAGAAAAGTTGGTTTGCAGGTTGAAGAAATCGCTATACGGTTTGAATCAGTCTCCTCGACAGTGGTATAGGCTATTTGATGATTTTATGATTGGTCATTCGTACACTCGTAGCTAGTTTGATCCTTGTGTGTATTTTCGCAAGTTGAAAGGAGGTGCGTACATCAATTTGTTGTTTTATGTCGATGACATGTTAGTTGTCTCTATTTTTAGGTCTTCTATAGATGAGTTGAAGGCACAGCTTTCAAAAGAGTTTGAGATGAAAGATTTGGGTGAGGCTAAGCGTATTTTGGGGATGGAGATCGGCAGAGACAAAGAGAAGAGCAGAATTTGTTTGACACAAATGGCTTATTTGAAGAAGACTCTATAGCGATTTCATATCAGCATGGATACAAAGCCAGTTAGTATACCTTTGGGAGCCCATTTGAAGCTTTCAGCTGACCTTTCACCGAAGACAGTTGAAGATCGAGAGTTGATGTCATAGACTCCATATGCGAGCACGGTTGAGCTTGATGTACGTGATGGTATGTACGAGGCCAAATTTGTCACAGGCGGTGAGCATGGTTTCAAGATACATCATGATCCAGGAGTGGGTCATTGGGACGTCGTGAGATAGATCTTGAGGTACATTCGAGGTATGTTCAATGTTAGTTTGGTTTTTGACCGGGACACTAGAGGTGGGCAGCTGTGCATTGGCTATGTTGATTCTGATTATGCCGGGGATTTGGATAAGCGCCGGTCTACTACGGGGTATGTGTTCACTTTTACCCGTGCACCGGTGTGTTGGAGATGCACCTTACAGTCTATGGTGGCTTTGTTGACAACGGAGACAGAGTATATATGGCGATTACGAAAGCTGTGAAGGAGGCTATTTGGTTTTGAGGACTTTTGGAGAAACTTGGTATATCGCAACGGTCCGTCACCATTCATTGCGATAGTATGAGTGCTATCTATTTGGTGAAGAATCAAGTTTTTCATGCGAGGACGAAGCACATTGACGTTCGTTATCATTTCGTTCGGGATGTTCTTGAAGATGACAATATGGAGATTGTGAAGGTCCACACGAAAGATAATCCGGCGGATATTCTCACTAAGGTGGTTCTGAGCAACAAGTTTGATCATTGTCGAAGCTTGTTGCACATTCGTAATTGTTGATGTCGTTGACGGCCATTTGGATGAACTACGGCTGGCTTGATACCTTGGGAGAGAGGTACGTAGGCAATCATATTAGTGCAGCCGATTTTGGAGAGACGACGCATTGATGCTCTTCATTTGGTGTCGGCTTAGTTTTGGGAAAAACTTCACCGAGGTGGAGAATAAAAGATCTTACAAGAAAAAACGGCAGAAAACAGGTTTGGACTTCCAGCAGTCAACCGCGATTGGCGCGGCGGTCGACCGGCCAAACCCTGTAATATTTTTTTAGTTTCTGTCGTTCTGTCCCATTGACCGCACGTGTCTCTGCGGTCGACCGCGAGTCGGGCTGGGCCTGAATTTGGTTTCTTGTTCGCATTGGGTTTGTGTTTTGATATATATTGAAACACTCGTTTCTAGGATTAAGAGAGGAGAGTTCTAATAGAGATTTGTGAGTATTCTGAGTACTTTGAGAGGGAGAACTTGTGAGCAAGTTGAGAAATTTGGTTTAGGGTTTGTGTGAGTGATTTTGTGAGATTGTAACTCTTTGTACTCTCCTTGTTTTAGTGGAATCTCTCCATCCTCTCCCCGTGGACGTAGGCAAATTGCCGAACCACGTATATCTTTGTGTTTGGTTTGATCTGTCATATTTGGATTGAATTGTGCTCGTGTGTTGTTTGTTCTCTTCTCCTGTGATTACAGATCCGTTCGGTGTGCGAGCACGCTTCCGCAAAGGCGCGCAACATTTTCTACCTCATCTTTGTAAACACGTCCATGCTCGGCCATCCACAGTTCATGTTTCCTCTTCATTGCAAAATCCAGAACGTTGTAGTCAGTCGCATTACATAATCTTGCGATAATGAGGAAAACGAAAAGAACATAATAACATGCAATAGCCAAGCTTGTTGAACGAATTAAAACCTCATGTCAAAGAAAGAAAAGGAATCCTATGCAAAGGGGGTCCTCCGAAAAGTCACATAGGGAGATAAAGATCACACAGGGAGCTAAGTACGCATACATCTTATGCATACATCATTATCGACTATAAATGTAATTGACAAAGCTTATTTAGTGTATACATCACTATGAAAGTTATGAGTACATTCATGATTCACTATGAAATGCATCATTATCAACTATAAATGCAATTAACACGGCTTATTTAGTGTATACATCATTATCTTGATGCATACATCATTATCGACTATAAATACAATTAACACGGCTTATTTAGTGCATACATGATTCATTATGAAAGTTATGACTACATTCAGATACTAATGATTATCAGTCAGTTTTCAGTCTCTTTGTTTTCCTTCGGAAATGGAATAAATTATTTGAATCAGCACGTGCAGATGAGAAAGACATTAGTTACAAACAAATAATTGTTTAATTATTGTTGCTTTTTTCAACTATGTGAACCAACACATTTTTATTTCAACTAATAATTAATTGGTCCTGGAAGCGCCTTCTCTAGCTGGATCATAACAAATTGAAGCATCGGATTCTAGCAAAATGATATAACAAGATGTGAGAGTAATTCGATATGGAAATAAACTACACGATAAAAAAAATTAAAAGCAAACTTTTCGATATGTAAAATCAATTCCTAATTATGCAAAGTGGTGGACGATATTGCAATCCTCATAGTAGTATTTGAGATGCACCTAAACAAGGCTCTCGGTCCAGATGGCGTGTCGCCTTTATTTTATCAGAAGCATTGGCCGATAACTGGTAGTGATATATGCAATGCGGTTTGGTAGAGTATCAGAAGCATTGGCCGATAACTGGTAGTGATATATGCAATGCGGTTTGGTAGAGATTGTTTTTTGTTGAATTAAAGAAGTTATTTTTGTTGGATGCTTTGTTCATGAAAATGCAATTTTGCCTTTGTGAATAGTCCCACATTGAAAAATGAGATGAATAGTATAGGGTATATAATGGTTCTCTCCTTATTGGGCTTTGAATTGTGTTTTGGGTTTTGTTGGCTTTGCATATCTATCTCACACACGCGCGCGCACGCATGCCACGCCTCGCCCGTACGCGCGCGCCACGCCACGCCGAACCGCACACATTTTTGCTTCTCAAGCTTTTATTTTTTTGCACGTTTTACACGTTCTGTAACGGCTGCATGCGGGTAACGGAAGCCAGATTTGTGCGTAACGGTCCCTTGGATTCAGCGGGGGTTACACTTCTCCTCACCTATATAAGCAGGCTTGGAGCTCATTCAGAAGTACACCAACGAAGAGAAGAACTTCTAAGCTCTCTTCTTTCTCTACTCTCATTTCTCCAAGAAATTTCGGCTACATATTTATATTCATATTTTGGGCAACCGTTTTTGTCTGAGCATAAGCTCTGTGACTCACGCCCGAGTGCAGAGGCCGGCCGATTCCGGGGGTTTTTACCGCTAGGGGAGAGGGGACAAATTGCGCCAGGGCGATAGGCGGGTCCTTAATCTTCTAGGGCAGTGACATCACGACTGCTCTCGATCAGGCCTGAATTTTCTAACTCTTTAATTTGGATTTTATATTATTATATTCCTGTTTTGACAGCAATTTTGTTTTCTGGAAACCAATTAGAAAGAACCCAGTGAGTCTTTCAGATAACTAGTTCGAGTATCCGTTGGAATTCTATAATACTTACACAAAGTTGCAAAAAACAGAAAAAATTTCTTTTTATCTTATGCGCGAAAACGAAATAAAAATTTTAGGAATTGATTTGTTTCTTATTCCTTATCTCCTTATACACTACTTTTCTCTCCTTTCTTCCTTTCTCTTCATGTATAATATGCATCTTATTTTCTCTAGTTAAATAAACTTTTTGGACATTGGAGATGAAAACTGCACATTTCCATAAGCTGAGGAACACTTTAATAGTTAAATAAACTTTTTGGACATTGGGACCTCCATGCTTGTTTTCGTGAATAACAAAATTAAAACCTAGTGGTGTGTTCTGATGCAACGTCAATAATCAGTTACTTAACTTAATGGGTACAATGGTCTTTTGAGTTACATAAAAAGTTTAAAATGAAAATAGATGAAGAAAACCTGACATATATATATTCCATTTAATATGTTTGAGAAGTTCAAATTGACGAACTCCTGGTTTAACCAAACCTGCCGACAACAAAAGGGTTTGTTTCTAAAAGAAAACACCCATGAAAACCACCCAAAAAATAGCATGTGAGAAGTTTTATGAACAGAAAAATTTAACCCTGGTGGTGTGTTCTGATACATATCAATATTCATTTTACATACAAAATTTAATATTATATTTCATATGTTTGTAGCCTACTTCCTCCTGTTTAATTTATGTTCAAATCCCTGATTTCTCAGTAATTTCCTAAAAAGCTAGCCCCTTCCTTCCTGAAGTACCATCTGTTGTGCACAGCGGAAATTTCGGCAGCACCTCGGCACAACAAGATAGTTAGGTCGCAACAAGAATTCCTGTTTCACTAAGGAAACAAGAACCAAAAGCAAAATATCTCAACAATGTGGGATATCAGCTCTTCCTCTCATCAATTCTAGGACTGACATGTCAAGGGAACCTAAATAAGCTATTACAAATCACACAAACAACGAGACAACCAATTTTATATGGTTCGGAAAATTACCTACGTCCACGGGGCAAGGAGGGGGGATATCTACTAATAGAGGGAGAGAATACAAATAGGGTTTACAATCACACAAATTAAACCCTCAAACAATCTCTCAAATCCCTCACAATCTCTCTTTCAAAAGGACAACTGCTAAATAGGGTTTTCTCCTCTGCACGAGGCCTTGCACTTTCTGCAATTTTCCCCTGTACTTGCACGCCGCCCAAGCCTCTGCGTTTTCACACAGCTGAAAGCTTTCTCCCTCTGCCTGCGCACACCCCAACCACACAATCTTATTCATAATGCCAGAAAATATGTGACATAACATGCTGGCATTTGGTTGAGATTGGGATCTGTGATTATGTTAGGAGATTAGCCAAAGTTGGTGTCAAAGATAGCAGCTGAGGCACTAATTAAGATGCAAACACTAGTAGAAAATCTCATATTCTAGACGGAAATTTTTCCGTCTAGTTTGATATCCTAGACGAAAATTTTCTGTCTAGTTTGATATTAAACTTGACGGAAAATTTCCGTCTAGGATATTCCGTCTAGGATGGAGTATCCTATCCTAGACGGAATTCTCCATATACAATACTAAAATAGATGGTTTTGTTATTTTAATTTTTTTTAAAAATGAACCAAACATCCTAGATGGAAATTTCCATCAATGATGTAGCCTAGACGGAAATATCCGTCTAGGATGTTTGGTTCATTTAAAAAAAATTAAAATCAACCAAAACCCTAGCCGCCCCAACCCCCCCAAAATCCCCGCTGCAACCTAAAATTCCCGCCTCTTAAAAATCATAGAAATTCATTCACCTCTCTGCCCTCATTCTCCTCCCCTGTTCAAAGACCAGAACCACCGTCCTCCATCAATCGACCTTGCGCCTTCTCGTCCCCTAATCTCCTCGCCGTCCCATCGCCGCCTCCCCCCTCGCGCACACGCCCTCCCCGTTGGCCATCGCCGCCTCCCAAAAAAAACTCTATTCTCTTTCCCGTTCCCCAAATCTTTAACACCACCGTCGTCCCCTCTCCTTCGACATCGCCGACGACATTGCCTCCCTCTCTCTCATTCCCGTTCCCCAAATCAAGTCGTCCGCATGCCCTAATTTCAGCTACTCCCGCTCACCGAAATCAAGTCCTCCTCCGGCCCATTGCGGTCGTCTATTCACGCCGGGCTGACATGTAAGTACTCCTCTTACTCTAAACCCTAACCCTAATTTCCTCTTCCTCAAAACACTAACACTAATTTCAATTTCTAACCTTAGTTTCCCTCCCTTTTGTAGCTAATTATCTCCTGGTTACTCCTCTTACTCCAGCCGAGAAACTTAAGGTAATTTATGCAATTTTTTTAATTACTCTCATACAGTTTGTGATATTATGATAAATTGAAGGTAATTTCTGCAATTTTCTTAATTTCTTTAAATAGATAATATGGGAGGATGATATTGTAAAGTTCTTATTTTTGTCATACAGTTTGAGACGAAAAATATAGCTGCTAATATTATCTAATCCATAATTAGATAATATTTCGCCATATTTCATCAACACTTATAATCAATTATTAACCCTAAATTAAATGTAGTGACGCCCTAATTAATTAAACGAAACCTTTAATATTAAACTTAATTTGTAATAACTTAAATAAATTTATTAATCATTTCTAACTATAAATATGACCCTAAATTTAATTAATCCTAAATTAAATTATACAAATGTGATTATATAGGTTTGTGATTTGAAAATGTATGAGTTGTGAAAGAAAATGTTTTCAAAAAATTGAGTGATATATAACGCAATATTATATAATAATGTGTTATATATCCAATTTAGGTGAAAAAATATAACGTTATCCCTAGACTCCCATCCAATAATTACATCCAATTCTTTTAGGTTATAATATAAGATAAATGAGTCAATTTTTGGTAGGAGATAAAGTTTTCTACTAAAAAATGATCGTTCACTTTATATTATAATACGAAAGAATTAGCATAGATATTTGTAATTATTGGATATGTCCTTCTCGGACGGGTTAGAAATATAGTAGTGCATGCATCCAACTTTGTATATTTTTATTTCTTAAAAATTTCGGCAGCTCGGTTATGTTGTTCTGTATTTTGGTCTATTGTCAATACGCATAATAACATCCACAGAGTGTACAGGGAGAACAGCGGATAGGTACTGTCGAAATTTTTAAGAAATGAAAATATACAAAGAATATGAAGTTGGATGTAAACACTACTATATTCTTAATAGGATAGAAGTCTTCCTATGACAGTTGTTAGAGTGTGCTAATTAGTCTCCATACCTTAATAAGTTTCAAACCTACCTCAATGAGCCTAAGTTAAATGCTACACCGTATGTTTTGAATAGTTTAAAATTTATTAGTATATCATCTATTCTCAAATAGAGTTTCTAATTATATATTACCTACAGATGAGGAAAATTCCTGACAAGTCATGGATTGATATCCCTAGGATCGAACGGTTTCGCGATCGACGTTATAAGAATGGATGTGAAGCCTTCATGAAGTATGTCGAAATAAACCCAAAAAATTTAAGTAGCGGTGCCATATATTGTCCCTGTTATAGGTGTAAGAATATGAAGCATGAAAATAGAGAGGAAATACGAAGTCACTTAGCAAACTCTGGGTTTTACAAGGAATATAAATACTGGTCCTATCATGGGGAAGGTCGCATTGAAGATGAAGTACCGGATGTGCATGTCGATACTAGTCATGGTTTCAGGATAGATGATACAGAAAATTTACAAAGTAATATTGGACCTGACCATACCGAATATGATATTAATAATGATAGTGAAGATGATATCATAGATGATGTCCAAGATGCAGCCGAGATCGAAGATGTTGATGGCCCAGAAGGTTTTGAAGATGCTCAAGTTTCTGAGGACTTGGATCGAATATGAAACTATTAGAGGATAGTGAAAAGGATCTGTATGAAGGTTGCACCGGGTACTCTAGATTTTTATTTATGTTGGAGCACTTGCATATTAAGAGCCTCAATGGAATAGCAAATACTTATTTCGAAATGCTTCTTAATTTGTTGCGGAAGGTAGTTCCAGGTGGAGGGCTTAACATTCCTATAACAACTTATGCGGCAAAGAAAATAGTTTTTGATTTGGGGCTTGATTGCAATAAGATTGATGCGTGTCCCAATGATTGTATTCTCTACTACAAGGATAATAAAGACCTTTAGGAATGTCCAACATGTGGACTATCTAGATAGAAACAACACACCCGCTCTTCAACAAGGCGGATAACAGAGTCAATGGAGATGCAAAGCAAGATTCTAGCTAAGGTGCTTTGTCATTTTCCATTAGTTTCTAGATTGCAATGCCTGTATATGACCAAAGACACTACTAAGAACATGAGGTGGCACAAAGAAGGTCGTATAGAAGATGGTAAATTGAGACATCCTGCTGATGCAGAGGCTTGGAAGCATATTGATAAGACTTTTCCCAATTTTGCTCATGAATGCAAAAATATCAGACTTCCGCTATCTAGCGACGGATTCAATCCGTTCGGTGTTATGAGTTCGGGTTGGTCTACATAGTTAGTTGTCTTAATGCCATATAATTTACCATGCTTGCTTTTTAGGAAACAACCGTATATGATACTCTCATTGCTGATACCCAGGAAGCATGCACCAGGTAATGATATTGATGTCTACTTAGAGACCTTAATTGATGAACTAAAATAGAGTAAGTTGATCTATGATGCTCAAGCTAAAGAGTCGTTTAGAC
Source organism: Asparagus officinalis (assembly GCF_001876935.1). Lineage (NCBI taxonomy): Eukaryota > Viridiplantae > Streptophyta > Magnoliopsida > Asparagales > Asparagaceae > Asparagus > Asparagus officinalis. Next base: position 21,078,568 of record NC_033795.1, read on the forward strand.
TTCGCGCTATTCTAATATGGATAATTAATGATTTTCCAGCTTATGCTAATCTTTTTGGTTGGTCTACAAAATGTAAGTTTTCTTGTCCAGTATGTGGTCCAGAATTTGAAGGCCTTCACTTACCATATAGTCGAAAGTGTTATTATTAATTCAACAGAAGATGGGTTCCCTTGGGCCATAGATACAAAAAATTGAGCAATAAGTTTGACGGCACCGTTGAGACTAGGAATAAACCCCACCAAATGACTAGTGCTAATATTGTAAAGTTGCTTGAGCATCTTCTAAAAATAAGATTTAGTAAGAACCGATATTCTAAGGACGACTCTCACTCAAAGTTAGAGGCTCGGGCAAAAAGATGAAGACATTGAAGAGGAAGAGAGCAATCTAATGGACATATGTTGATAATGGAGTCGATAAATTACCAAAGGGATACAGTAAATTCAGTATCTTCTTCCAGCTACCATATTGGCAAAAGCTTAAAATCAGGCATAACTTGGATGTCATGCATATTGAGAAAAATGTTTGTGACAACATAGTTTCAACACTCCTTCAAGATCCTAATAAGTCAAAGGACGACCTAAGGGCTCGTCAAGACTTAGCTACATTGAATATCCGAGAAGATTTGCAAGCACAAGATGTTGGACTTAAGGAAAAACACAAGCCTTACTCTCGTGTTACGATGTCGACAGAGCAGATGCAGAGATTTTGTGAGGTCCTCAAATTAGTAAAGTCACCGGATGGGTATTCAGCTAATATATCAAATAATGTTTAGGTGTAGGAGAGGAAACTCTTAGGCCTAAAGACCCAAGATTATCACATTCTTCTACATAAATTGCTCCCGGTTGCATTACGTAATAATATGGAGAAAGATGCATCAAAAAATATTATGGAGTACTATGGATTCTTAAGAAGATTGTGTTCTAAGGTTATAGATGTGAATGAATTTTAAAAACTTGAAACAAAAGTGTCATTAATTTTATGCAACCTGAAACTAATATTTCCTCCTTCCTTTTTCGCGGTCATGGTCCATGTTACTCAACATCTAGCTAGAGAGGCAATAATTGTGGGCCCTGTATCATGTCGTTGGATGTACCCAATTGAGAGGTTAGGGACTTCACCTAGTCCATTAATTTCATATGCAATGTATGCATCTTTAATTTGTCCTAGGTGAGGTTTTTCTTAGATTAGATATTTGAAGTTCATAAAGCTTTTATTATTGTAGATATTTGGGGTTTATGAAGCGCCTAGTTCGCAATCGAGCTCATCCTGAGGGTTCTCTGGCTGAAGGTTACGTGAGCAATGAATGTCATACATTTGCATAACGTTACATGCGCAATCGTGTAACAGCTGATCGGACCCAAACTAAGGAGAAGAAACCCGTAAAATATCCAAGATCTGACTTGGAGCAGGCTCATGCATATGTATTAAATAATCTTAAAATTTTGAGCGATTATCGAAGGTAGTATATAATAATTTTTGAATAGGATCACACATGAATTATTTACATTCATAAATAACAATACAACCTCATTGTTGTGTAAATAGGCGATATCTAGAGAAGCTTAAGAATGAAATATCAGGCACGAATGCAGCACATGATATTCAGAAAAAACACATCAAAGATTTTCCCGATTGGTTCAGAACTGATGTAAGTAGTGTAGCAAAAGTATTGTATTTTTAATTTTTTAATTTTTAAGTAAACTCTAAGATCACTATTTTCGATTGATGTTTGGTTTAGGTTGATAAAGACCTTATCGCTGGTACCTTAATATCTGAAGAAGTTTTAGTTCATGCACAATGTCCTTATTATGAAGTGAGACGATATAGTGAACACATCATTAATGGGTATAAGTTTAAAACAGTGGTGACTGATGATAAGAGGGTAACACAAAATAGCGGGGTCATGGGTTGTTTTGCTCAGGAATGTTTTTCTAGCATAAGAGATCAGAACCCAGTTGAAGCTAATATATTATATTATGGCTAGTTGGAAGATATTGTAGAGATAATTTACGGATATGGCAAAAAGCTCAGCATAATTACATTATGTTTAAGGTTCGATGGAGTCCTGCCAAACCGTGAAAGGATTATTATGGGTTTACCCTTGTCAATCTCGACAAAGAGATATATCTAGATGAGAAGTTCATATTCGCAGAACAGACGGACAAGTGCTTCTATGTGAAAGACCCAAAGGTTGCCACTGATTGGGTCATGTTATATAAGGAGCCAAGATCTATTGTCCTTCCTAATAAAAACGATGATAGTGATGAGGACAATGAACCAATTGGTTCATCTGATGATATTTGGCAAAACTTCTCCTACCCTCAGAATGTCATGCTTGATAAGACTGATTTAGAGACTTAGGCTGACATCCCAATTTTAGTCAGAGATAGAGATCCCGAGTCAGATGTGAAAACAAAGTCAACAACTAGCAGGCGAAAGCAAACAGCGTTAAATATAGCCGGCTGACATCCCAACTTTCAGATTTCTTGCTTGGTACCAAAGATGTTATCATATGCTATTTTCTGCTCTAAGCACAATTGCAAGCATTCTTTTTCAAGTTCAAGCGGAGTAACAATATGTATTAACTCGAAATAAATAATTTTTCTTTGTGTACAAATGCATGTGAAATATATTTTACAATTTAATTAGTTTGCTAATTACTTTATTCGACTCCATTATTACTGACATGTTGTCTTGAACTCCACCATCTGGTAGACCTCCAACTTTCAATATTATTAAATATATATATATTTAAAGTGAATAAAATAGTAACCACAGATGGTTCGTCGATCTGGTTGTTGATTATATTAAGTTTTAGTCACTATTTCCTTGTGGTTTAAATGTCTAAAAATATTGACATACATCAAAATTATCCATTCAAATTTCCCTCGATATCCATATTTCTCAACTAGAAACAAGTGCATCATAAGAAAGGAGGATTTGTCTATTAAGTGAAGAGTAGCTAACATGGTACTTCCATTTGAACCTTTGCACATTGTACATATTATTACAACAACAACACAGCTCAAGCTCAATTTCATAGCATTGACCGCTCAAATCCTACATGAGGCCTGCACATACAAATAACCCAACCCTCAAATCGTGTAATATAATGGTAGCACGAAGATGTTTAAGGGATCCTTCAGGAATTAAAGCAACCCAGCTTAAGAAAATGTTCATTAAAATACAATATACTTGCAAGTTACCATAACTTTAGAGGAAAAAAATAAATAAATTATGCATTGTGCAACTTAATATGATGAATATAAACAAGGATTCCTTGTCATATCATCTTCAGGAAAAAAAGAAAAAACTTGAGATGATTCATCTTTTCATATTTTATGGCTAATTCTTGTATTACATTACAATCTATTCTTTGCTGAAAAAAGAAACTTATCTTTGTTAAACAGGTTGGATGACTCTCTACGTGTTGATATTATCAGCTGTATCGACAATGATTCCTTGTGAGTTGATTATGTATTGGATGTATAATTTTATATGTAAGAGAGAGAGAGAGACATGATATGTATAAAAAAAAACATGTGTTTGATGTGTTTATACTGTAAAGTGGTATGCGTGGATGATTATAAGTTGTTTTACGGATAGTTTATTCGTTTGTATATATTGGTTGGCTTGTATCGGACTAATTTGAGTAATATGGTATGTGATTTGGACTGATATTTGGATTTTGGATTGTTGATTTAAAAGCTGGAATTGCGTATTTGATTGGATGTGGATTATTATTGAATTTATATGTTTATGTAATTATAGGGAATTCAGGAAAATAAATTGCAAAAATTGTATAGGGATAATCTGTCTAAGATACTATCCCAGATGAAATTTTCGTTTAGGAAGACCAAAGCATCCCAGACAGAAAATCCGTCTAGAATGTATCCCAGATGGAAAACCGTCTGGGATGCCATTTCCGACGGCTTTTCTGTCTAGGATGCTATCTCAGACGGATTTTTCGTCTGGGATGCATCCCAGACGAATTTCCTTCTGGGATAGTATCCCAGACGAAAAAAATTTCTGTCTACGATGTTCGTCTAGGATGTTTTCTAGACGAAATTTTTTTCCGTCTAGGATATTCCGTCTAGGATGTTTCTCAGACGAAAAATCCGTCTGGGATACTATATCCTAGACAACAACTAATTAGACGAACATCCCAGATGGAATTCCGTCTGGGATAGTCCATGTAGACGGAAAGATAACTATCCTAAACGAAATTTTCCGTCTAGAATGCCTCATTTTTTACCAGTGAAATCATATTTCCATGTCTATTGCCATCCTCTTTCACTCTTCAGTGAGTTGTATATTACAAAGACCAGATAAGAGTATTGACAAGTCCACGTGATTGAACTCATTAAAAATATCCTTAAAATATATACATTAAAGTCCACGTGTTTGCCTTACTTTATTTGTTAAGTTTCATAGTTGCTTATTTTTTTAGCATTAATGGTGGAAGTTGATTCTTTATTAGTAGGCATATCCAAGAGCAAAACAATTTTGTTACAAACCTTTACCATGTTTTCTAAACTTGCAAATCATTTATGGAAAAGATAGGGCCGCTGGTTTAGCTTCTGAAACTGCCAAAGAAAGACGAACTTGGGTAGAAAGTAAAAGAGATGAATCAAGTTCTATCAATACTAATCAAGAAGATGATAAGGAAACTGTTCAAGAGAATGATGTAGAATGCATTCGCCCTTCAAAAGGTAAAGAACAAGATCCCAAAACATGTCCTGCATCGAGAACATCTTCAAAGGTGATATATAAAAGAAAGCATGCTGCCTCTAACAACTTGGGTGAAGAGCTTGATGGGCTAAAAAGCGGAATGGAATCAATTGCTTCTGCAAGTTGGAAGACCGGTCCTCAATTTTACACAGAAGTAGAGATATTTGTGGAGCTTTTAAAAGTTGATGGACTCCGTGAGGATGCACAACTTGTAGCCTACGAATATATTACTGAGGATGTAGCTCGAGGAAGGAACTTCATCGGGTTACCAATTCATCGGAGGAAAAGGTAGTTGGAGATAAAGCTCAGATGGGCATCACACAATCTTGATATCGGTATTAGGAGGTAATCTAGTTTACACTCAATTACATGTCTGCATTTTACCACCTAGTTCATAAGTTTAAGGTATAATGACAAAAAAACTGTTTAACATTCCTTTGCTTAATATAACAGCCTGCCTTACATAACAAAATTCACAAACATGAAGTCTTAACTTAAATTCAGTAACATTCCTTTGCCTAATATAACAACCTAATATTTTCACCTTATTGTTTTATTCTCGTTTATTAAGAGATTATGTTTGTTTTGAGTCTTCCTTTTTTTTAATTAAATGAGTTCTGGACTTTGTTTCATCTTACCATTTCTGATGGAAATGGGGAATTACATAAGACTGTATATTATCCCTTATCTATGCAACTACCCTCTCATCAAAACTACTATTGAATGCATGTCTTTCTTTAATATTGCTGATGATGCTGGCTCTAGTCATGAAAGACTGACATATATCATGTAGAGCTATAATAATGGTAAAAAACTCCTTTTGTGTAATGGGAGAGGTTGAAAGAATTTTCTTCTCAATATGTGGCTATAATAATGGTAAAAAACTCCTTTTGTGTAATGGGAGAGGTTGAAAGAATTTTCTTCTCAATATGTGGTAGTGGAATACTAATCATGCCTCCTTTGTGTAATGGGAGAGGTTGAAAGAATTTTCTTCTCAATATGTGGTAGTGGAATACTAATCATGCCTCTTGTATTGTTCCTCTCTATTGGAATTGCTTGAAGTTGTAACCGTTGGTAGTTGCATCAAAGTATCTGTTACTATATCCATGTGTATTTTCATGGAAAAGCAAAATGTATAAGCCCTAGGATTTCATAGTTGTTCGAAAAATACTAGTCTCACTATGAGACTTGTTATGTGAATGCAAATTAATTTCTGATGTATTGGCTATCTACAATCCACTTTCATCATTTCTGATTATTAATCCTAAGAAAAGAACCATGACACGCAAGTGGTAGTTTCCTTTTTCTTCTAAAAGAATGTAAATACCTTATTGTTTTTTATGTTTATATTGTACTAATTTGAATTTTTTGAATTAATTTCAAGGGATGAAGGATGCGAGATTGATGTTTTGATGGTCTCACTAAAGTTAAAAATTAAGGACTTCGGCAGATTTATCTCTCTCTTTCTTTGTTTAAATTTTCTATATGAAATTGATTGCAATAGACTTTGTTGGTTAAGATTTTCTATATAAAATTGATTGTAATAGAATTTGTGACTAGAAATGGATTACACTTTTTATTAGGAGTATCAAGACATGCATTTACTTTAGATTTGTTTGGGTCCTTTCATTCACCTTTCTTTCTGTAAATATTATGTGTGAGCAATGTTGTTCTCTAATTAGTGGAATTATGGTTGTGCTTCTGCTTATTATTTACAAACTTGATGATGATGTCCACTCAAGTTTTTGTGTTAGGAAATTGATAATTTTTTAAATACATATTTATTAACTTGTTACTTCCCATGATATAAATGATACTGATTTTGAATAATTATGCTTGATCTGCATCATTTTCTAGACCTTATTCGGAATCATCGTTCTTCACCTGAGGTTATGAATAACTAGCAAGTCCAAAACCATGTAAGATTATATGCAAATTAGAATCATCATAAATTTGACTTAATTTTCTTGAGTTAAGATTGTGCAAACATATTCGGTAACTTTTTTTTTCGAAAATATGTAGAATCACAATTTAATTTAATTATTTTTTGTAAATTGTTTAAAATATAAATCTAATTCAAAACAGTATGAATTAAAATTATGTTGTGATAATTTTCTTCCTCCTTTTCTCAGAAAGGTAACTAAACAAGAGAAAATAATTTTGATATGAATTTTCTTCTAACTTTCATTACAATATTCTTTCTAACAAAATAATAAAAAGAATACCATTTTGTTTTCTTTTTCTTTTTCTTTCTTTTTTACTTTCGCTTGCCTTTTCTTTTCTCTCCCTTTCTCTCAAACCAAACATAGCCTTACTCTTCGATCTTTTCGCGGTGCTCGCAGCAATAAAAGATCTGGTTTGTGTTTAATCTCTCTTTGATGGACGAATGTTGGCTAATAGTGGATTTTGGGGCTCAACTTTTTTTATAAGCTACAAGACTTTAGAAGGCCCATACAGTATTTTTAGCTTCTATTGTAAGGCTCTAAATTTGGTTAATAAGGTCTGATATATTATTTGGTTATAGTCTCCTGAAATCTTTTAATAGATTATTGATTTAGTCCTTAAATCTTTCGACATCTGTTCCTGATTCCCTCAACTCCTACGGCTTGTGCGATTTGGCTCCCTCAGGGATGATCCAAAATACCCCTCAATTACGTGTGCCTCCCCCAAAATCATTTGTTCAAGAAACATTGCATATCTGGGGTACTTTGTATCTAATGGAGGGGACAAATTTCACGAGCACTCCAATTTTTTTTTTTTTTTTTTGAATTAGGAGACTTGATGAGCCAATTTTAAAGATGGTTGAGGGATGAGCTATAGTATTATTGAAAACTTGCGGGTGGCGTTTTTTTTGGGGGCGTGGCTATCATGATTGTAAAACCCGATTGAAAAATAGTGTAATGATAAAGGTGTTTCGTGTTAAATGATTTAAAATTTAGAGGTCAATCTTTTTATTGTGTTCGGTAAGACGTTCCAAAACACCAGAGAGAGTAAAGGCGATTTTACGTCCTCTACACCATCAAAAAGTAGTGGACAGAATCATCATATATTTCATACAAGATAAATTGACTTACTTTAATGTAATGCGTTCGACGATAAATTCGCTATAATTCCACTTATACAGGCGTTATCTCGAAGACACATCATTCTTTATTTCTTAATTCTTTCTTAATTTTTTTTGACACTCAACAAACAAATCACAATATTCCACTACTCAATCAACAATCATAGGTAATAGTATAGGGCTAAGCTATATAACTTTGGTTATAATTATATTTATAAATGCGGGTAATATAATAAATAAAGTTAGTGATATTCTCCACTAACTTGTTTAGTAGTTGAGAGAGATCTGAATCCGAAAAATAGGTCACTTTTTGAAGGTTTGCACGCTCAGTGCACGTCAAGAGGTAAGGACAATAGATGATTGGCTCAAAAATAATTAAATCTCTCTATTAATTGTCCTTACCTTATTAGAATGCGTGGTTGTTGTTTTGTCCAATTTCTATCTCGCTCGGTGTTCTGAGGTGTGGATGCGTGATATGCGAGTGTTTGTTCTGTAAGAAGAAAAAGTGTCAGAGTGCGAGCGCGAGGGTAGGCGTAGAGTTGACGAAACGTCCGAGGGATTAGTTTAGTGGCGTGAGTATCGAAGCGAGCGAGGAGTATCACACCATGTACCAAGTGGTACATAATCAAGTAACATAAAATAAAGCATAGAGCATAAGAGGCAAACCTTATGGGAAATATATATATAATATATTATTTATATAAGTGGAGATGTATGTATATATATATAGGCACGCACACGACAGCATAAAGCTTCACAGAATTGGATAAGTTGGGAGCGCAGCAACAACACATAATCCCTTAGGCAAACCAACATCCTTCTCAAGCCTCATATACCCACCTTCACCCCATGAAGGCCCCCATGAGTTCTTCAATATCCAATACTTGCTAGACTGATGCACCTGTCCGTAACCAACCGCAACCACAACATGGTTCAGATCTGTTCCACACGGTCCTTTGTACACACCTGACTTGTAAAACATAAAAGTTTTCGATTCGGCTTCGATTACCACGGTCACAGGTTGTTTTGCAACTGCTTCCATCAGCGCTGCCTCGGTTTTTGGGGTCACAGACACGAAATCGCTAATGTTTGCTACGATTTCTTTTGCCTTCATCACGTCACAAGGGTTATCGACTTCATTGTACGGGTAATTTGCTGCGGTCGTGAGGCCGCCATTGTCCTTGATGTAACTGTAGGAGTCGCGGGGCCATCCTCCGCCACACCCCAAGGTTTTCCATGCACAGTCCACGAGTTGTTGTTGGGATAGGTCGTAGAGTACGCCGTTCTTGATTTTGTGAAGGCTTTCGACTGCTGCAGCAGTGGCAAATGCCCAACAAGATCCTGTATTTTCGACATGTTTAGGTCGATTTTCTTGCTAGAACTGGACTGAATGTTATTCACGCGTACGTGCTGTTGGGCGGGTAGAACTAGACAAAGGGGTATTTTTGCAAATGAAAATTGCGGCTAATGCTGTCAGAGATTTTTTTTTTGATAAAACCTTAAAGTTAAAGAGGGTTTTCAGATAACCCCTAAGTTAAGGGTTTTTTTGATATTTTGAAAGTTATGAGGGGAGGGGGTCTATGTCATAATCATCTAAAGTTAATGAGGGGTTTATCATATTTAGCCAAATAAAAGAACGATAAAATTAAAAGGGTAAAGAAAATAACAAAAAAAAAAAAAAAAACTTGTCAGATGGATTTCTTACTGCATTTGGAACCTTGATTCTTGACGGCGGTAACCGCACCCTCAGCCCTCCAATCAACACTAGAAGGAACAGAAGAAATTTGAGGCTCCGTCGATATCGTAGTATTGTATTCCGAAGACCGAAATGAGTCCTCGTTGAATCCACTAATAAAAGTTTCCGTGAACTCTTCATGCGTGAGATCAGCGAATTCATTTACGCCTAGAGTGTAATTATAAACTCCACCATTGTTGAATTCTTCTATGTATTTCACATTATCCTTAAATATCTCAAATCTCGCTGCTTTTTCTACCTCATCTTTGTAAACACGTCCATGCTCGGCCATCCACAGTTCATGTTTCCTCTTCATTGCAAAATCCAGAATGTTGTAGTCAGTCGCATTACATAATCTTGCGATAATGAGGAAAAGGAAAAGAACATAACAACATGCAAAAGCCATTAATGTTTTCGAGCACAAGGGGGCTTCGTGTTGTACTAGTTTTCTTGGTGATCGTGGAATGAGCAACGTTAGGTGTGCTTATTATATAGCCAAGCTTGTTGAGCGAATTAAAACCTACTGTCAAAGTAAGAAAAGGAATCCTATGCAGAAGGGGTCCTCTGAAAAATCACATAGGGAGATAAAGATCATACAGTGAGCTAAGTATGCATATGTCTTATCTGACATAAATCTTATTGCATACATCATTATCGACTATAAATGCAATTAACACGGCTTATTTAGTGCATACATGATTAATCACTATGAAAGTTATGACTACATTCAGATACTAATGACTATCAGTCAGTTTTCAGTCTCTTTGTTTTCCTTCGGAAATGGAATAAATTATTTGAATCAGCACGTGCAGATGAGAAAGACATTAGTTACAAACAAATAATTGTTTAATTATTGTTGCTTTTTTCAACTATGTGAACCAACACATTTTTATTTCAACTAATAATTAATTGGTCCTGGAAGCGCCTTCTCTAGCTGGATCATAACAAATTGAAGCATCGGATTCTAGCAAAATGATATAACAAGATGTGAGAGTAATTCGATCACGATAAAACAAAATTAAAAGCAAACTTTTTGATATATGTAAAATCAATTCCTAATTATGCAAAGTGGTGGACGATATTGCAATCCTCAGAGTAGTATTTGAGATGCACCTAAACAAGGCTCTCGGTCCAGATGGCGTGTCGCCTTTATTTTATCAGAAGCATTGGCCGATAACTGATAGTGATATATGCAATGCGGTTTGGTAGAGATTGTTTTTTGTTAAATTAAAGAAGTTATTTTCTTTTCTAGGAACCAATTAGAAAGAACCCGGTGAGTCTTTCAGATAACTAGTTCGAGTATCCGTTGGAATTCTATAATACTTAAGCAAAGTTACAAAAAACAGGAAAATTTACTTTTTATCTGTGGAGAAATCAGAAAAACCAAATTTTCTGGCATAAGTCGACTCATGCACAAGGCTAAGTCGACTTATGGTAAGTCGACTTGTCAGTGTGCACAAGTCGACTTACGATCTGCACTGGATTTATGTTTTTTCGCTCTGCCAAGTCGACTTATCAGGCCTGATAAGTCGACTTACGAAGTGTGCACTAGTTACTGTTTTTCTCTCTGCCAAGTCGACTTATGGTATCTGTTAAGTCGACTTACGATGGGTTTTTTGCATAATCAGGTTTCCTATTTGTAGTCTGATTGAGTTTTTGTTTTGTTATAAATAGTAAAACGATTTGTTAGGGTTTTGAATCAGAGATTGAGGAATCTTTTGAGCATTGTAAGAGGGAGATATTGTGAGCAAGGTGAGATCTTTGGTTGAGGGTTAGTTTGAGAGTTTTGTGTGATTGTAATCCTTTGTACTCTCCTTGAATTAGTGAAATCTCCCCATCCTCTCCCCGTGGACGTAGGCAAGTTGACGAACCACGTATATCTCTGTGTTTGGTTTGATTTGTCGTAATTGGCTTCGTTTGTGCAAGTGTGTGGCTTTCTTCTTCCATGATCTCAAGTTCGTTGTGTGTGCGTGCAACGCTTCCGCATAGGCGCGCGATAAGTGGTATCAGAGCTCAGATTTCAGATCTGGGGTTTTGGATTAGGTGGAGGAAGATTCAGTTGGAAGCTTGGTTCTTGGAATTCTAGGCTTTGGTGGAGTTAGGGTTTGAAGTTGCCGTTGAAGATCTCGCTTTCCTCGTGTGGTTAGGAGTTCTATTTGGAATCCAATCTAGGGTTCAGTTGGGTAATTTCTTATTCTTTTCAAAGTTTGGATCTTTCTCTACAATTTGGAATTTGTGATTATGGGTGAAGAAGTTAGTGAAAGCAGCAAGATGACAGGCACAGTTCAAGTGGGTTTTCAGAACACTAAGATTAGTGTAGTGAAATATGACGGCAAGATCAATTTTGGTTTGTGGATGAGTGACATACAGGATGCGCTCAATGCTCAAAATCTGGAGGAGACCATCATGGTCGATATGAGGCCACCTAAATATGAAGAGGCGGTATGGGAAAAGATGAATCAAAATGCTTGCGGAGTGATCAGGTCCTGTTTGGAACAGGAGCTAAAATACGATGTGATTGGGATGACGTCTGCAATGAAGATGTGGGAGATTCTCAACAACAAGTATCTCATAAAGAGTGTTGAGAACAGGTTGCACTTGCTGCGAAGATTATTCAGATTTCAGATGTCCAGAGGCACCTCGCTTGCGGCTCATGTGAACAACTACACTAAGTTGTTGTCGGACTTGGCGAACGTGGATGAGAAGATCATGGATTGGTACAAGGCTATTATTCTTTTGGGCTCCTTACCGGATGAGGAGTATGATACCTTCGTGCTTACGTTGTTGAACGGGAGATCTTCTATCACTTATAGTGAAGTGACTAACGCATTGACGAACTATGATTGAGGAGGAAGGATAAGGAGACTTCCCGCGCTAGTACTTCAGGAGAGGCCTTGTCGACGAGAGGTAGAAGCTCATATCAGAAAGGTGGAAATAGAGGGGGGTCAAAGTCAAGAGGTCGTCACCAGCTTGGAAAGAACCAATGTGCATTCTGCAAAGAGCAGGGACATTGGAAGAGAGACTGCCCGAAAGTCAAAGAAAAGGAGAATAGCAAGAATAAGGGCCCGAAGGCCAATGAGGTGAATGTTGCGAAAGGCGGTGATTCTGATGATTCGAGCTTTTCTCTTTTGATTACTCCGGAGGTGAACCATTTGGATGCATCAGAGTGGATGCTTGATTTTGGGGCTACTTATCATGTGACTCCTAGGCGAGATTGGTTCTCATTATTTGAGAGACTCGACGGGGGTGTTGTTGTCATAGGAAATGATCAATCCTGTGGCGTTTGTGGGATAGGTACTGTGAGGATTCAGATGCACGATGGAGTAGTCCGTGAGTTGAAGGAAGTGAGATTCGTTCCTTAATTTAAGAAGAATCTTATCTTAGTTGGGGCTTTGGAGGTGAAGGGATTCAAGGTGACCTTTGAGGATGCTGTAGCGAAGGTTAGTAAGGGATATTTGGTGGTGATGAAGGGAGTCCACAGTCATAATTTATACTATCTGAAGGGGAGCACCGAGATTGGCCAAGTTGCTTCGGCTATTTCAGAGGTGGACATGAGCAGACTTTGGCATTACAGGTTAGGGCACACAGGAGAGAAGTCACTGCAGGCTTTGTGCAAGCAGGGGCTATTGAAGGGAGCCAAGAGTGGAAAGATTGAGTTCTGTGAGCACTGTGTTCTTGGCAAGAAGACAAATGTGAAGTTCGGGATGGCCATTCATAGGACGAGGGGCATCTTGGACTACGTGCATACAGATGTTTAGGGTCCCACCAAGACGGCATCACTTGGTGGTCGACATTGGTTCGTCACATTTGTTGATGACTATTCTAGGCGTTGTTGGGTGTACACCATGAAGCATAAGAGTGAAGTCCTAGATTTGTTTGTGGAGTGAAAGAAGAGATTGGAACTGCAGACTGGGAGAAAGATCAAGACGTTACGATCCGACAACGACGGCGAGTATACTTCAAACCCCTTTCAGCAGCTATGTTGAGACGAGGGTATAGAGAGGCACTTCACAGTTAGTCATACACCGCAGCAGAATGGGGTGGCAGAGAGGTTAAATCGGTCTTTGCTAGAGAAGATTCGATGTTTATTGGTGCATAGTGGTTTGGAGAAGATCTTTTGGGCTGAGGCACTTTCTTATGCGAGCCACCTCATTAATAGGCTGCCTTCATCTGCGATTGAGGGGAAGACCCCTATGGAGATGTGGTCGGGAGAGACAGCACATGACTATGACCAGCTTAAGGTATTTGGTTGCCCTGCATATTATCATGTTAGAACTGATAAGTTGGAACCTCGAGCTAGGAAGGCCATATTTGTAGGATTCAAGCGTGGTGTCAAGGGATACAAGCTTTGGGATCCAGTTGATAGGAAGATTGTGCTGAGTAGGGACGTCACATTCGATGAGGCTTCTATCTTGAAGCTTCCCAGCTCTCATCAGGTGGAGAGCGACCCGACATAGGAGATTTCGTAGGTGGTGGAGATTGATGCAGCTCCACAGAGTTCAGATAGTGTAGTATCCATTAGAGTGCCGACTGAGGTGACGCCAGGCGAGCACGACGGTGATGTGGAGGATACGGGTACTCATGAGCAGGATCAGGGACCGACGGCTCAGGTTCAGGATTCTATTGCGGCACGGAGACAGAGGAGAGACATACGGGTGCTAGCACGGTATGTCGACACAGTTGCATATGTACTTCCGATGGAGAGTATTGATGAGATGGTGCCTACTACATTTAGAGAGGCCGAGCAGAGTTCGGAGGCTGATTCGTGGCAGGTGGCTATGCAGGAGGAGATGGAGTCCCTTCATAAGAACGATACATGGGAGCTTGTTGAGCTTCCAAAGGGGCGGAAGGCGATTGGGTGCAAGTGGGTGTACACGAAGAAGGAGGGCATTGAGGGCACTCCAGTGAGATTCAAGGCTAGGTTGGTTGCGAAGGGCTATGCACAGGAGGAAGGTATTGATTACAATAAGGTTTTCTCTCCGGTGGTGAAGCACTCTTTGATTCGGATTTTGCTAGCTTTGGTGGCACAGTATAGTTTGGAGTTAGATCAGTTGGATGTGAAGACGGCATTTCTTCATGATGATCTTGATGAAGAAATATATATGACTCGGCCATTGGGATTCCGAGCTGCAGGGAAAGATAAGTTGGTTTGCAGGTTAAAGAAATCGCTATACGGTTTGAAGCAGTCTCCTCGACAGTGGTATAGGCGATTCGATGTTTTTATGCTTGGTCATTCGTACACTTAGAGCCAGTTTGATCCTTGTGTGTATTTTCGCAAGCTGAGAGGAGGTGCGTACATTTATTTGTTGCTTTATGTTGATGACATGTTGGTTACCTCTAGTTCCAGGTCAGCTATAGATGAGTTGAAAGTTCAGCTTTCGAATGAGTTTGAGATGAAGGACTTGGGTGAGGCGAAGCGCATTTTAGGGATGGAGATCGGTAGAGACAAGAAGAAGGGTAGGATTTGTTTGACACAGGTGGCTTATTTGAAGAAGGTTCTACAGCGATTCCATGTTAGCATGGATACGAAGCCAGTTGGTGTACCGTTGGGAGCCCATTTGAAGCTTTCAGCTGGCCTTTCACCGAAGTCAGTTGAAGACCGTAAGTTGATGTCGAAGACTCCATATGCGAGCGTAGTTGGGAGCTTGATATACGCGATGGTATGTACGAGGCCGGATTTATCACAGGCAGTGAGCATGGTGTCGAGATACATACACGATCCAGGAGTGGGTCATTGGGATGCCGTGAGATGGATTTTGAGGTACATTCTAGGTACGCTCAATGTTGGTTTGGTTTATGAGCGGGACAATACAGGTGGGCAGCTATACATTGGCTATGTTGATTCGGATTATGCCGGGGATTTGGATAAGCGTCGGTCTACAACGGGGTATGTGTTCACTTTGACCCGTGCGCCGGTGTGTTGGAGATGCACCTTACAGTCAACGGTGGCTTTGTCTATGACGGAGGCAGAGTATATGGCAGTTATAGAGGCTGTGAAGGAGGCTATTTGGCTTCAAGGACTTTTGGAAGAACTTGGTATATCGCAGCGATCCGTCACTATTCATTGTGATAGCATGAGTGCTATATATTTGGCGAAGAATCAGGTTTTTCATGTGAGGCCGAAGCACATTGACGTTCGTTATCACTTCGTTCGGGATGTTCTTGAAGATGGCGATGTGGAGATTGTGAAGGTCCACACGAAGGATATATAATCCGGCGGATATGCTCACAAAGGTGGTTCCGATCAACAAGTTTGATCATTACAGAAACTTGTTGAATATTTGTGATTGTTGAGGCCGTTGGCGACCATTTGGATAAACTACGGGAGGCTTGATCCCTTGGGAGAGGGGGTACGTAGGCAACCATGGTGGTGCAGTCGTATTTGGAGAGACGACACATTGATGCTCTTGGTTTGGTGTCGGCTCAGTTTTGGCAAAATTCGCCGAGGTGGAGAATTGTGGAGAAATCAGAAAAACCAGATTTTCTAGCATAAGTCGACTCATGCACAAGGCTAAGTCGACTTATGGTAAGTCGACTTGTCAGTGTGCACAAGTCGACTTACAATCTGCACTGGAGTTATGTTTTTTCGCTCTGCCAAATCGACTTATCAGGCCTAATAAGTCAACTTACGAAGTGTGCTCCAGTTGTTGTTTTTCTCTCTGCCAAGTCGACTTATGGTATCTGCTAAGTCGACTTACGATGGGTTTTTTGCATAATCAGGTTTCCTGTTTGCAGTCTGATTGGGTTTTTGTTTTGATATAAATAGGGAAACGATTTGTTAGGGTTTTGAATCAGAGATTGAGGAATCTTTTGAGCATTGTGAGAGGGAGATATTGTGAGCAAGGTGAGATCTTTGGTTGAGGGTTAGTTTGAGAGTTTTGTGTGATTGTAATCCTTTGTACTCTCCTTGAATTAGTGAAATCTCTCCATCCTCTCCCCGTGGACGTAGGCAAGTTGCCGAACCACGTATATCTCTGTGTTTGGTTTGATTTGTCGTAATTGGCTTGGTTTGTGCAAGTGTGTGGCTTTCTTCTTCCATGATCTCAAGTTCGTTGTGTGTGTGTGCAACGCTTCCGCATAGGCGCGCGACATTATCTTATGCGTGAAAACGAAATAAAATTTTTAGGAATTGATTTGTTTGTTTTTCCTTGAAATCTTCCTCTTATCTCCTTATACACTACGTACTTTCTCTCCTTTTTTCCTTTCTCTTCATGTATAATATGTATCTTATTTTCCCTAGTTAAATAAACTTTTTGGACATTGGACATGAAAACTGTACATTTCCATAAGCTGAGGAACACTTTAATAGTTAAATAAACTTTTTGGACATTGGGACCTCCATGCTTGTTTTCGTGAATAACAAAATTAAAACCTAGTGGTGTGTTCTGATGCAACATCAATAATCAGTTACATAAAAAGTTTAAACTTAATGGGTACAATGGTCTTAATTTTGAGTTACATAAAAAGTTTAAAATGAAAATAGATGAAGAAAACCTGACATATATATATATTCCATTGAATATGTTTGAGAAGTTCAAATTGACGAACTCCAGGTTTAACCAAACCTGCCGACAACAAAAGGGTTTGTTTCTAAAAGAAAACACCCATGAAAACCACCCACAAAATAGCATGTGAGAAGTTTTATGAACAGAAAAATTTAACCCTGGTGATGTGTTCTGATACATATCAATATTCATTTTACATACAAAATTTAATATTATATTTCATACGTTTGTAGCCTGCTTCCTCCTGTTTAATTTATGTTCAAATCTCTGATTTCTCAGTAATTTCCTAAAAAGCTAGCCCTTCCTTCCTGAAGTACCATCTTCTTTCTCTCTCTCTCGTTCACCAAATTCCAAGTAATAGAGCACTAACGTGTAAGGAGTTTTGTGAATCCTATTCACATTGATATACTAGATGGAAATTTTCTGTCTAGTTTGATATTAAACTTAACGAAAAATTTCCGTCTAGAATATTCTGTCTAGGATGGAGTATCCTATCCTAGACGGAACTCTCCGTCTACAATTTTAAAATTTTAAAAAAATGAGCCGAACATCCTAGATGAAAATTTCCATCAAGGATGTAGCCTAGATGGAAATATCCATCTTGGATGTTCGGTTCATTTAAAAAAATCAAAACCAACCAAAACCCTAGCCGCCCCAACCCCCCAAAATCCCCGCTGCAACCTAAAATTCCTACTCTTAAAAATCATAGAAATTCACTCACCTCTCTTCCCCTATTCTGCTCCCCTGTTCAAAAACCAGAACCACCGTCCTCCATCAATCGACCTTGCGCCTTCTCATCCCCCAATCTCCTCGCCATCTTGTCGCCGCCTCCCCCTCACGCTTGTACCCTCCCCATTGGTCATCGCCGCCTCCCAAATAAAAAAGCCCTATTCTCTTTCCCGTTCCCCAAATCTTTAACACCACCGTCATCCCCTCTCCTTCGACATCGCCTCCCTCTCTCTCATTCCCGTTCCTCAAATCAAGTCGTCCGCCTGCCCTAATTTCAGCTACTCCCGCTTGCCGAAATCAAGTCCTCCTCCGGTCCATTGCGGTCGTCTATTCACGCTGCCGCTGACATGTAAGTACTCCTCTTACTCTAAACCCTAACCCTAATTTCCTCTTCCTCAAAACCTTAACACTAATTTCAATTTCTAACCTTAGTTTCCCTCCCTTTTGTAGCTAATTATCTCCTGGTTACTCCTCTTACTCCAGCCGAGAAACTTAAAGTAATTTCTGCAATTTTTTTTAATTACTCTCATATAGTTTGTGATATTACGATAAACTGAAGGTACTATCTGCAATTTTCTTAATTTCTTTAATTAGATAATATGGGAGAGTGATATTGTAAAGTTCTCATTTTTGTCATACAATTTGAGACAAAAAAATACAGCTGCTAATATTATCTAATCCATAATTGGATAATATTTCGCCATATTTCATCAACACTTATAATCAATTATTAACCCTAAATTAAATGTAGTGACGACCTAATTAATTAAATGAAACATTTAATATTAAACTTAATTTTTAATAACATAAATAAATTTATTAATCATTTCTAACTATAAATATGACCCTAAATTTAATTAATCCTAAATTAAATTATACAAATGTGATTATATAGGTTTGTGATTTGAAAATGTATGAGTTGTGAAAGAAAACGTTTTCAAAAACTTGAGTGATATATAACGTAATATTATATAATAATTTGTTATATATCCAATTTAGGTGAAAAAAAATATAACGTTATCCCTAGACTCCCGTCCAATGATTACATCCAATTCTTTGAGGTTATAATATAAGATAAATGAGTCAATTTTTAGTAGGAGATAAAGTTTTCTACTAAAAAATGATCGTTCACTTTATATTATAATATGAAAGAATTAGCATATATATTTGTAATTATTGGATCTGTCCTTCTCGGACGGGTTAGAAATATAGTAGTGCATACATCCAACTTTGTATATTTTTATTTCTTAAAAATTTCGGCAGCTTGTACCTGTTATTCTCCGTGTACAATAAGCGTATGTTATTCTGCATTTTGGTCTATTGTCAATACGCATAACAACACCCGTACAGTGTATAGGGAGAACAGCGAATTGGTACTACCGAAATTTTTAAGAAATGAACATATACAAAGAATATGAAGTTGGATATAAACACTACTATATTCTTAATAGGATAGAAGTCTTCCTATGACAATCGTTACAGTGTGCTAATTAGTCTCCATACCTTAATAAGTTTCAAACCTACCTCAATGAGCCTAACTTAAATGCTGCATCGTATGTTTTGAATAGTTCAAAATTTATTAGTATACCATCTATTCTCAAATAGAGTTTCTAATTATATATTACCTACAGATGAGGCAAATTCCTGACAAGCCATGGATGGATATCCCTAGGATCGAACGGTTTCGCGATCGACGTTATAAGAATGGATGTGAAGCCTTCATGAAGTATGCCGAAATAAACCCAGAAAAATTAAGTAGCGGTGCAATGTATTGTCCCTGTTATAGGTGTAAGAATACAAAGCTGGAAAATAGAGAGGAAATACAAAGTCACTTAGCAAACTCTGGGTTTTATAAGGAATATAAATACATGTCCTATCATGGGGAAGGTCGCATTGAAGATGAAGTACCGGATGTGCATGTCGATACTAGTCATGGTTTCAGGATAGATGATACAGAAATTTTACAAACTGATATTGGACCTGACCATACCGAATATGATATTAACAATGATAGTGAAGATGATATCATAGATGATGTCCAAGATGCAGCTGAGATCGAAGATGTTGATGGCCCACAAGGTTTTGAAGATGCTCAAGTTTCCGAGGACTTGGATTGAATAATGAAACTATTAGAGGATAGTGAAAAGGATCTGTATGAAGGTTGCACCGAGTACTCTAGATTTTCATTATGTTGGAGCACTTGCATATTAAGAGCCTCAGTGGAATAGCAAATACTTATTTCGAAATGCTTCTTGATTTGCAGCGGAAGGTAGTTACAGGAGGAGAGCGTAGCATTCCTAAAACAATTTATGCGACAAAGAAAATAGTTTTTGATTTGGAGCTTGATTACAATTAGATTGATGCATGTTCTAGTGATTGTATTCTCTACTACAAGGATAATAAAGACCTTTAGGAATGTCCAACATGTGGACTATCTAGATAGAAACAACACACCCGCTCTTCAACAAGGCGGATAACAAAGTCAATGGAGATGCAGAGCAAGATTCTAGCTAAGGTGCTTCATCATTTTCCATTAGTTTCTAGATTGCAACGCCTGTATATGAACAAAGACACTGCTAAGAACATGAGGTGGCACAAAGAAGATCGTATAGAAGATGGTAAATTGAGACATCCTGCTGATGCAGAGGCTTGGAAGTATATTGATAAGGTTTTTCCTAATTTTGATCATGAATGCAGAAATATTAGACTTCGGCTATCTAGCGACGGATTCAATCCGTTCGGTGTTATAAGTTCGGGTTGGTCTACATAGTTAGTTGTCTTAATGCCATATAATTTACCACGCTTGCTTTTTAGGAAACAACCGTATATGATACTCTCATTGCTGATACCCGAGAAGCATGCACCAGGTAATGATATTGATGTCTACTTAGAGCCCTTAATTGATGAACTAAAATATGGTAAGTTGATCAATGATGCTCATGCTAAAGAGTCGTTTAGACTTCGCGCTATTCTAATATGGACAATTAATAATTTTTTAGTTTATGCTAATCTTTCTGATTGGTCTACAAAATGTAAGTTTGCTTATCCAGTATGTGGTCCAGAATTTGAAGGCCTTCACTTACCATATAGTCGAAAGTGTTATTATTAATTCAACAGAAGATGGGTTCCCTTGGGCCACAGATACAAAAAATTCAGCAATAAGTTTGACGGCACCGTTGAGACTAGGAATAAACCCCACCAAATGACTGATGCTGATATTATAAAGTTGCTTGAGCATATTATAAAAATAAGATTTGGTAAGAACTGATATTATAAGGATGACTCTCACTCAAAGTTAGAGGCTCGGGCAAAAGATGAAGACACTGAAGAGGAAGAGAGCAATCTAACGGGCATATGTTGATAATGGAGTCAATAAATTACCAAAGGGGTGGAGTAAATTCAGTATCTTCTTCCAGCTACCATATTGGCAAAAGCTTAAAATCAGACATAACTTGGATGTGGAGTAAATTCAGTATCTTCTTCCAGCTACCATATTGGCAAAAGCTTAAAATCAGACATAACTTGGATGTCATGCATATTGAGAAAAATGTTTAAGCTACCATATTGGCAAAAGCTTAAAATCAGACATAACTTGGATGTCATGCATATTGAGAAAAATGTTTATGACAATATAGTTTCAACCCTCCTTCAAGATCCTAATAAGTGAAAGGATGACCCAAGGGCTCGTTAAGACTTAGCTACATTGAATATCCGAGAAGATTTGCAAGCACAAGATGTTGGACTTAAGAAAAAACATAAGCCATACTCTTGTGTTACGATATCGACAGAGCAGATGTAGAGATTTTGTGAGGTCCTCAAATTAGTAAAGTCACCTGATGGGTATTCAGCTAATATATCAAATAATGTTTAGGTGCAGGAGAGGAAACTTTTAGACCTAAAGACCCATGATTATCACATTCTTCTACATAAATTGCTCCCGGTTGCATTGCGTAATAATATGGAGAAAGATGCATCAAAAATTATTATGAAGTACTATGGATTCTTAAGAAGATTATGTTCTAAGGTTATAGATGTGAATGAATTTAAAAAACTTGAAACAAAAGTGTCATTAATTTTATGTAACCTGGAATTAATATTTCATCCTTCCTTTTTCACGGTCATGGTCCATGTTACTCAACATCTAGCTAGAGAGGTAATAATTATGGGCCCTGTATCATGTCGTTGGATGTACCCAATTGAGAGGTTAGGGACTTCACCTAGTCCATTAATTTCATATGCAATGTATACATCTTTAATTTGTCCTAGCTGAGGTTTTTCTTAGATTAGATGTTTAAAGTTCATAAAGCTTTTATTATTGTAGATATTTGGGGTTTATGAAGCGCTTAGTTCGCAATCGAGCTCATCCCGAGGGTTCTCTGGCTGAAGGTTACGTGACCAATGAATGTCATACATTTGCATAACGTTACATGCGTAATCGTGTAACAGCTGATCAGACCCCAACTAAGGAGAAGAAACCCGTAAAATATCTAAGATCTAACTTGGAGCAGGTTCATGCATATGTATTTGAACAATCTTGAAATTTTGAGCGATTATCGAAGGTAATATATAATAATTTGTGAATAGGATCACGCATGAATTATTAACATTCATAAATACCAATACAATCTCATTGTTGTGTAAATAAGCGATATCTGGAGAAGCTTAAGAATGAAATATCAGGTATGAATGCAGCACATGATATTCAGAAAAAACACATCAAAGATTTTCCCGATTGGTTCAGAACTGATGTAAGCAGTGTAGCAAAAGTACTATATTTTTCATTTTTTAATTTTTTAAATAAACTCTAAGATCACTATTTTCGATTGATGTTTGACTTAGGGTGATAAAGACCTTCTCGCTGGTACCTTAATATCTGAAGAAGTTTTAGTTCACGCACAATGTCCTTATTATGAAGTGAGACGATATAGTGAACACATCATTAATGGGTATAAGTTTAAAACAGTGGCGACCAATGACAAGAGGTTAACACAAAATAGCGGGGTCATGGGTTGTTTTGCTCAGGAATGTTTTTCTAGCATAAGATATCAGAACCCAGTTGAAGCTAATATGTTATATTATGGCTAGTTGGAAGATATTGTAGAGATAATTTACGGATATGGCAAAAAGCTCAGCGTAATTACATCATGTTTAAGGTTCGATGGAGTCCTGCCAAACCGCGAAAGGATTATTATGGGTTTACACTTGTCAATCTCGACAAAGAGATATATCTAGATGAGAAGTTCATATTCGTAGAACAGACGGATAAGTACTTTTATGTGAAAGACCCAAATGTTGCCAATGATTGGGTCATGTTATAGAAGGAGCCAAGATCTATTGTCCTTCCTAATAAAAACGATGATAGTGATGAGGACAATGAACCAATTGGTTCATCTGATGATATTTGGCAAAACTTCTCCTACCCTCAGAATGTCATGCTTGATATGACTGATTTAGAGATTCAGGCTGACATCCCAATTTTAGTCAGAGATAGAGATCCCGAGTCAGATGTGAAAACAAAGTCAACAACTAGCAGGTGAAAGCAAACAACGTTAAATATAGCAGGCTGACATCCCAACTTTTAGATTTCTTGCTTGGTACAAAAGATGTTATCATATGCTATTTTCTACTCTATGCACAGTTGCAAGCATTCTTTTTCATGTTCCTACAGAGTAACAGTATGTATTAACTCGAAATAAATAAATTTTCATTGCGTACAAATGCATATGAAATATATTTTACAATTTAATTAGTTTGCTAATTACTTTATTCGACTCAATTATTACTGACATGTCGTCTTGAACTTCACCATCTGGTAGACCTCCAGCTTTCTATATTATTAAAACTATATATATTTAAAGTGAATAAAATTCAAAAACCATCATAAATTATCTTCCGTTAAAAACCATCATAAATTATCTTCCGTTAAAGAAATATACTATATGGAATCTAAGGTCTTATGTAAGAAA
>NC_033795.1:21102307-21114739 GCF_001876935.1 Asparagus officinalis
TTCCATTCATAGCAACCACAGATAGTTCGTCGATCTGGTTGTTGATTATATTAAGTTTTAGTAACTATGTCCTTGTGGTTTAAATGTCTGAAAATATTGACATACATCAAAATTATCCATTCAAATTTACCTCGATATCCACATTTCTCAACTAGAAACAAGTGCATCATAAGAAAGGAGGATTGGTCTATTAAGTGAAGTGTAGCTAACATGGTACTTGCATTTGAACCTTTGCATATTGTACATATTATTACAACAACGGCACAACCCAAGCTCAATTTCATAGCATTGACCGCTCAAATCCTGCATGAAGCCTGCACATACAAATAACCCAACCCTCAAATCGTGTAATATAATGGTAGCTCGAAGATGTTTAAGAGATCCTTAGGGAATTAAAGCAACCCAGCTTGACAAAATGTTCATTAAAATACAATATACTTGCAAGTTACCATCACTTCAGAGGAAAAAAATAAATTATGCACTATGCAACTTAATATGATGCATATAAACAAGGATTCATTGTCATATCATCTTCAGGAAAAAAAAAGAAAAAACTTGAGATGATTCTTCTTTTTAATTTTTATGGCTAATTTGTCAATTACTACTTTCCCCCCTCAAAACCCACTTGTATTACATTACAATCTATTCTTTGCTGAAAAAAGAAACTTATCTTTGTTAAACAGGTTGGATGACTCTCTACGTGTTGATATTATCAGCTGTATCGACAATGATTCCTTGTGAGTTGATTATGTATTGGATGTATAATTTTATATGTAAGAGAGAGAGAGAGACATGATATGTATAAAAAAAAACATGTGTTTGATGTGTTTATACTGTAAAGTGGTATGCGTGGATGATTATAAGTTGTTTTGCCGATAGTTTATTCGTTTGTATATATTGGTTGGCTTGTATCGGACTAACTTAAGTAATATGGTATGTGATTTAGATTGATATTTGGATTTTGGATTGTTGATTTGAAAGCTGGATTTGCATTTTTGATTGGATGTGGATTATTATTGAATTTACAGGTATATGTAATTATAGGGAATTCAGGAAAAGAAATTGCTAAAATTGTACAGAGATAATCCATCTAGGATACTATCCCAGATGGAATTTTCGTCCAGGATGACCAAAGCATCCCAGGCAGAAAAGCCGTTTGGGTTGCATCACAGACAAAAAACCATCTGCGATGCTATCCCAGATGGCTTTTCCGTCTGAGATGCATCCCAGATGGCTTTTCCATCTTGGATGCTATCTCCGACGGCTTTTTCATCTGGGATACATCCCAGATGGATTTTCTTCTAGTATAATATCCTAGACAAAAAATATTTCCATCTACGATGTCCGTCTAGGATGTTTTCTAGATGGGAATGCTTTTCGTCTGGGATATTCCGTATAAGATGTTTCCCAGATGAAAAATTCATCTAGGATACTATATCCTAGACGGCAACTAATTAGATAAACATCCTAGACGGAATTCTGTCTGAGATAGTCTATGTAGACGGAAATATAACTATCCTAAACAGAAATTTTTATCTAGGATGACTCATTTTGTACCAGTGAAATCGGATTTCCATGTCTATTTCCAGCCTCTTTCACTCTTCAGTGAGTTGTATATTGCAAAGACTAGATAAGAGTAATGACAAGTCCACAAGATTGAACTCAACAAATATATCCTTAAACTATATACATTAAAGTCCACGTGTTTGCCTTACTTTATTTGTTAAGTTTCAAAGTTGCTTATTTTTCCAGCATCAACGGTGAAAGTTGATTCTTTATTATTAGGCATATCCTAGAGCAAAACAATCTTCTTACAAACATGTACCATGTTTTCAAAACTTGCAAATCATTTATGGAAAAGATAGGGCCGCTGGTTTAGCTTCTGAAACTGCCAAAGAAAGACGAACTTGGATAGAAAGTAAAAGAGATGAATAAATTTCTATCAATAATAATCAAGAAGATGATAAGGAAACTATTCAAGAGAAGGATGTAGAATGCATTCGCCCTTCAAAAGGTAGAGAACAAGATCCAAAAACCTATCTTGCATCGAGAACATCTTCAAAGGTGATATATAAAAGAAAGCATGGTGCCTCTAACAACTTGGGTGAAGAGCTCGATGGGCTAAAAAGCGGAATGGAATCAATTGCTTCTGCAATTTTGAAGACCGGTCCTCAATTTTACATTGAAGTAGAGATATTTGTGGAGCTTTTAAAAGTTGATGGACTCCGTGAGGATGCACAGCTTGTAGCCTACGAACATCTTACTGAGGATGTAGCTTGAGGAAGGAACTTCATCGGGTTACCAATTCATCAGAGGAAAAGGTGGTTGGAGATAAAGCTCGGATGAGCATCACACAATCTTGATATCGGTATTAGGAGGTAATCTATTTACACTCTAATTATATGTCTGCATTTTACCACCTAGTTCATAAGTTTAAGATATAATGACAAAAAAAAACTGTTTAACATTCCTTTACCTAATATAACAGCCTGCCTTTCATAACAAAATTCACAAACATGAAAAAAAACTGTTTAACATTCCTTTACCTAATATAACAGCCTGCCTTTCATAACAAAATTCACAAACATGAAGTCTTAACTTAAATTCAGTAACAACCTAATATAACAGCCTGCCTTTCATAACAAAATTCACAAACATGAAGTCTTAACTTAAATTCAGTAACATTCCTTTGCCTAATATAACAGCCTAATATTTTCACCTTATTGCTTTATTCTCGTTTATTGAGAGATTATGTTTGTTTTGCGTCTTCCTTTTTTTTAATTAAATGAGTTCTGGACTTTGTTTCATCTTACCATTTCTGATGGAAATGGGGAATTACATAAGACTGTATATTATCCCTTCTTTATGCAACTGCCCTCTCATTGAAACTATTGAATGCACGTCTTTCTTTAATATTGCTGATGATGCTGGCTCTAGTCATGAAAGAGTGACATATATCATGTAGAGCTATAATTATGGTAATAAACTCCGTTTGTGTAACGGGAGAGGTTGAAAGAATTTTCTTCTCAATATGTCGTAGTGGAATACTAATCATGCCTCTTGTATTGTTCATCTCCATTAGAATTTCTTGAAGTTGTAACCGTTGGTTGTTGTAGTATATGTTCCTATATCCATGTGTATTTTCATGGAAAAGCAAAATGAATATGCCCTAGGATTTCATAATTGTTCGGAAAATACTACTCTCACTATGAGACTTTTTATGTGAATGCAAATTAATTTCTGATGTATTGGCTGTCTACAATCCACTTTCATCATTTCTGATGATTAATCTTAAGAAAGAACCATGACATGTCAAGTGATAGTTTCATTTTTCTTCTAAAAGAATGTTAAGACTTTATTGTTTTTGATGTTTATATTGTACTTATTTGAATTTTTTTGAATTAATTTCAAGGGATGAAGGATGCGAGATTAATGTTTTGATGGCTCACTAAAGTTAAAAATCAAGGACTTCAGCAGATTTATCTCTCTCTTTCTTTGTTTAAGATTTTCTATATGAAATTGATTGTAATAGACTTTGTTAGAAAAGATTTTCTATAAAAAATTGATTGTAATAGAATTTGTGACTATAAATGAATTATACTTTTTATTAGGAGTATCAAGACATTTACTTTAGATTTGTTTGGGTTCTTTCATTCACATTTCTTTTTGTAAATATTATGTATGAGAAATGTCGTTCTCTATTTAGTGGAATTATGGTTGTTCTTCTGCTTATTATTTACAAACTTGATGTTGATGGCCACTCAAGTTTTTTTGTTAGGAAATTGCTAATTTTTTTTAAATACATGTTTATTAACTTGTTACTTCCCATTATATGAATGATTTTGATTTTGAATAATTATGCTTGAACTGCATTTCTAGACCTTATTCGGAATCATCGTTCTTCACATGAGGTTATGAATAACTGGCAAGTCCAAAACCATGTAAGATTATACGTAAATTAGAATCATCATAAATTTGACTCAATTTTCTTGAGTTAAGATTGTGCAAACATATTCGGTAACTTATATATTTTTTAAAAATATGGTAGAATAACAATTTAATTTAATTATTTTTTGTAAATTGTTTAAAATATAAATCTAATTCAAAAAATATGAATTAAAATTATGTTGTGATAATTTTCTTCCTCCTTTTCTCAGAAAGGTAACCAAACAAGAGAAAATGATTTTCATATGAATTTTCTTCTAACTTTCATTACAATATTCTTTCTAACAAAATAATAAAAAGAATATCATTTTCTTTTCTTTTTCTTTTTCTTTCTTTTTTACTTTCTCTTTCCTTTTCTTTTCTCTCCCTTTCTCTGAAACCAAACATATCCTTAGTCTTCGATCTTTTCGCGGTGCTTGCAGCAATAATAGAACTGTTTGTTTCTCTCCCTTGATGAGAAGTGGCTAACAGTTGATTCTGCGCCTCAACTTTTTTTATAAGTACTAGGACTTTAGAAGCCCTTCATATTTTCGGCTTGTTATGTAAAGGCTCTAATTTGGTTAATAAGTCACTATAGTTATTTGGTTATAATCCCTAGAATCTTAAATAATTCCATTTTAGTCCCTTAAATCTTTAACATTGTTCCTGAGTCCCTCAAATCCTAGGGGTCTTGCTATTTGGCCCCTCAATGACCAAAATACCCCTCAACTTATGTCCTCCCCCCAAAATCATTTGTTCGAAAAACATTAGTCGTGGGCATTTTGGTCAATGAGGGACCAAATTTCACGATACCCAAAAATTCGGAGACTTATGAGCAATTTTAAAGATTTGAGGGATTGATATAGTATTATTGAAAACTTGGGCGGCTGGCATCTCAATGAAACCCAAAAAAAAAAAATCTATGATTAATAAGTCATCTTTTTTGTGTCAAGACCCAAGAGTAGGGGGATTTAGATCCTCTACACCATCAAAAAGTAGTGGACAGAATCATCATTTTTCATACATATAATTGGTTATTTAATGTATGGGTTGGATAATTGTAATCTATTCCAAAGATAACACTTATCATATCTCAAAGACACATTCTTTATTTTTGTTATTAGTTTTTTTGACACTCAACAAAACAAATCACAATATTCCACTACTCAACCAACATTTATAAAAAAGTAATGATTTCTCCACTATTTTTTAGTAGTTGAGAGGATCTGAATCCGAAAATAATCATCTTTTTGTAGGCTTTTCACAGCAGTGACGTCAACAGTAAACAATAGATGATTGAGACTAAAAATATTGATCTCTCTATTAAAGGTATGTAACTTATGAAATCTGTGTTTTTGCAATTGCTATCGCGCTCTTGCTTTGATCTCGATATCAATTTTTCTCAACAAAAAAATCACACCAGTCCATTAGATAATGACAAACTCCATTTATTTATATGCAATATCAAACACAATATCACACCAGTACCAAGTACATAATCAAACATAAAATATACATAGACGTACATGAATTGGATAAGTTGGGAGCGCAGCAACAACACATAATCCCTTAGGCAAACCAACATCCTTCTCCAGCCTCACATACCCACCTTCACCCCATGAAGTCCCCCATGAGTTCCTCACTATCCAATACTTGCTAGAAGGATGCACCCGTCCGTAACCAACCACAACCACAACATGGTTCAGACTATCTGTACACGGTCCTTTGAACACACCTGACTTGTAAAACTGAAATTTTTTTGATTTGGCATCGATTACCACGGTCACAGGTTGTTTTGCAACTGCTTCCATCAGCGCTGCCTCGGTTCTTGGGGTCACAGACACGAAACCGCTAATGTTTGCTACGGTTTCTTTTGCCTTGATCACGTCACAAGGGTTATCGACTTCGTTGTACGGGTAATTTGCTGCGGTCGTGAGGCCGCCATTGTCCTTTATGTAAGTGTAGGATTCGCGGGGCCATCCTCCGCGACACCCCAAGGCTGCCCATGCACAGTCCACGAGTTGTTGCTGCGATAGCTCGTAGAGTATGCCGTTCTTGATTTTGTGAAGGCTTTCGATTGCTGCAGCTGTGGCAAATGCCCAACAAGATCCTGTATTTTCGACATGTGTAGGCGGCTTTTCTTGTTAGAACTTGAGTGAATGCTATTCACGCTTATGCGATCTTGGGCAGGTAAAACTAGACAAAAGGGTATTTTTGCTAATGAAAATTGCGACTAATGTTGTAAGGAGAGATTTTCTGATAAACCCTTAAAGTTAGTGTTTTTAGATAACCCCTAATTAGTTAAGGGGGTTTTCTGCTATTTTGAAAGTTATGGGGGGGAGGAGGTTTATGTCATAATCATCCAAAGTTAATGGGGGCTTTATGCTATTTAGGCAAAAAAAAATGAAAAAGAAAAGAACGATAAAAAGAGTAAAGAGAATAACAAAAAACTTGTTAGAAACATTTCTTACCGCACGTGTAACCTTGATGCTTGACGGCGGTAACCGCACCCTTAGCTCTCCAATCAACACTAGTAGGAACAGAAGAAATTTGAGGCTCCATCGATATCATAGTATTGTATTCCGAAGACCGGAATGAGTCCTCATTAACTCCATTAATAAAAGTTTCCGTGAACTCTTCATGCGTGAGATCAGCGAATTCATTTACGCCTAGAGTGTAATTATAAACTCCACCATTGTTGAATTCTTCTATGTATTTCACATTATCCTTAAATATCTCAAATCTCGCTGCTTTTTCTACCTCATCTTTGTAAACACGTCCATGCTCGGCCATCCACAGTTCATGTTTCCTCTTCATTGCAAAATCCAGAATGTTGTAGTCAGTCGCATTACATAATCTTGCGATAATGAGGAAAAGGAAAAGAACATAACAACATGCAAAAGCCATTAATGACATAAATCTTATTGCATACATCATTATCGACTATAAATGCAATTAACACGGCTTATTTAGTGCATACGTATGATTCACTATGAAAGTTATGACTACATTCAGATACTAATGACTATCAGTCAGTTTTCAGTCTCTTTGTTTTCCTTCGGAAATTAATGGAATAAATTATTTGAATCAGCACGTGCAGAAGAGAAAGACATTAGTTACAAACAAATAATTGTTTAATTATTGTTGCTTTTTTCAACTATGTGAACCAACACATTTTTATTTCAACTAATAATTAATT
Source organism: Asparagus officinalis (assembly GCF_001876935.1). Taxonomy (NCBI): domain Eukaryota; kingdom Viridiplantae; phylum Streptophyta; class Magnoliopsida; order Asparagales; family Asparagaceae; genus Asparagus; species Asparagus officinalis. Next base: position 21,109,431 of record NC_033795.1, read on the forward strand.
GGTCACGGAAGCGCCTTCTCTAGCTGGATCATAACAAATTGAAGCATCGGATTCTAGCAAAATGATATAACAAGATGCGAGAGTAATTCGATATGGAAATAAACTACACGATAAAACAAAATTAAAAGCAAACTTTTCGATATGTAAAATCAATTTCTAATTATGCAAAGTGGTGGACGATATTGCAATCCTCAGAGTAGTATTTGAGATGCACCTAAACAAGGCTCTCGGTCCAGATGGCGTGTCGCCTTTATTTTATCAGAAGCATTGGCCGATAACTGGTAGTGATATATGCAATGCGGTTTGGTAGAGATTGTTTTTTGTTAAATTAAAGAAGTTATTTTGCTTTCTGGGAACCAATTAGAAAGAACCCAGTGAGCCTTTCAGATAACTAGTTCGTGTTGGATATTTTATTAGAAAAATGCAATTTTGCCTTCATGAATAATAATAAATATTGTAATTAAAACATGAAATTAAATCCAAAATAAAATCTTTTAGGTCAGAAAAAACAGACCTGACGAGAGCAGTCGTGTAATCACTGCCCTAGAAGATTGAGGACCCGCTTATCGCCCTGGCGCAGTTGATCCTCTTCCCCCTAGCGGTAAAAGCCCCCGGAATCGGTCGGCCTCTGTACTCGGGCGAGAGTACAAAGCTTTGCATTTTACACATCAAATTGCCATGTCTCCTCTGCATGGTAGATGATAGTAAAATGTATACAATCCTCTGTGTATCTATGATGAAATTCTTGGCGTACTTCGTAATCGATGTGCTTTTCATCTTATTAGACCCCTAATACAAAAGACGAAATCTATCTGGAATTGATGGTGATCACTCGATGTGGTTTGGGAGTAGACTCATGCATTTTGTAGTAACTCCTGGTCGACATTTTGCATAATTATGTGAATGTGTAAATTGTTTATTTTGCATAGATTTTATTAAGATTGATTTGTAGGTCAATTCGGTGAATCTCTTTAAAACTTGAACACTTTCTTTCTGCTGGCAAGGCATTTTATGTCTCAATGCTTGATCGTATTTCATGTGCTAGTTGGAAGGAATATATAATCCTATATAGCAGTTAGAAATTCTTTATGAATTTGGATATTGATTTATATCATTCACTTTATTTGTCTCAACCTTTGTTTCATGTGCATTGCAACGACAAACAATCATAGAAATACACTGACATACAACCATATGTAGGTTTGTAATGATCAAATATTATTTGCTAATAGAAACATGCTATAAATTTGCAGCAGTGTACATATATTTATTCTTGAAAGTCTTATATACATGGTTTTGAAAAGAGAACAAACTCTGGATATATATATGCTCTGAAATATTTGAATTTATTCATAGTTAATTTAATGCTTTCATTTCTTTAAGCTATTAATATGATGCCTTCAATCAATAATTTCATACTTTGGAGTATTTATGCATCTAATAAGCTTAGTACAGAAGGTGGTAAAAGTGAATACAGATTTGTTCTATAACTTGTGTGGCAGTTGTCTGCAGCAGATAAGTTTTTACTCTCAAGACATGAAAATCATGAGGTTCGAACATCAATAGGTAAACCCCTCCTCGGCCTTATCCAACATATGTTTGCAGTATAATTGCTTGGAAAATGAAATGCTTGCAGGAAATATTTTAAAGTTTCTATATTCTGTTAAGAAACAAAAACTCATTGAGTGAACCAATTCAAATTTTCTTAGATTAGTTGGTGTCTAAGGCAAGGTTTAAGGGTTGCGTAACGCGCTCTGCAAGGAACGAGGTACTTAATTGATCTTTGATCAACCTCTATTACTATCCTTACCTGGCTAACTACCCGAGTAAAACTTTAATCTTTTCACTTTAGGAGTTTTTGGTTTGGAAAAAGAGGACCGGAATTATAAGAAAAATTCATATGCATTTTTTTAGTTACGCTTCTTGCATCATATATTGCCTAATGATAAATGATCAATATATGAGCAAACCAAATCAAAGAGGTGCATCTTTTAAAATTCTATTTTATATGGTGGATTATATTTCAAATCCTTAAATGTAAAGTTCATCTCCTTTATTGCATCATGATGGATATTATAATAAATGTTCTTATATCTTTTTAGATAACTTGCATTTGTTACATGATTAATTACAAGATTTTATGCAAGAATGCACTTGTAAAAATTTAAAACATGTATGTACAAGTATTATTATTATTATTATTTGTATAAGAGGTGGTACTAGAAAATGGCAACATAGATTTGGAAGGTCTCTTTTGTAGACAACCAATTTAAATTTAGAAAGTCTCATTTGTAGGCAACTGATTTAAATTAGGAAGGTCTCATTTGTAGGCAACCAATTTGTAACCTCTTATAATAGAAGAAATTTTAAAATTTTATGCATATGAATTATGAAGTATGAAATATATTGTTCTCTTGAATGCTCTGCATGTATCTATTATTAATTTCATTTATGTATGTGCATATGCATAACTGCAGAATTTTAGTTCCACATTAGTTTGAAATGTTTAGATATTAAGGTCAAATCCTAATCTGTACAAACACTATGTGTTTACATCCTCAGACATAGACTATGATCTTTTATGATCATAGACCTAATGTCAATTTCAAACAATATGATGGACTAATTACAAAATAAGAACTTGATAAATAAATACAACGCAATTTCAAACAATATGATGGACTAATTACAAAATAAGAACTTGATAAATAAATACAACGCCTGCTAGGTAAAGTTGTGATTCTAGACTTTAAATAAATACAACGCCTGCTAGGTAAAGTTGTGATTCTAGACTTTGTAAAGTCTGTGAAAAGAATCTTACTGACCTGTTGACAAATGGTCTATCCAGGAGTGTGGTTCTGGATTCATCGAGGGAGTTGGGGGTTAAGCCCATAAGAGAGGTCACTAACAGTAGGAACCCAACCCTTATTTGGAGACTTAGTCCCAATGTTGGTTCAATGTGGTAGAAACAAGCTGGACTAGTGAAACTCGTGTGGAGCATCGACCCCGATATATTAATATATCACTATGTAGCTTGTGCTACTACCCCTTCTCTATGATGACGATGCTCTTATGATACAGCTGGCTAGGCTGAGTTTTACTCTTAATAAATCCAACGTGTGTATTATGGGGGGTATTAAATAAACAGCTATAGGACTTACCTACGTGAGAGGAACCGTGATGGCCGTGGTTAAGGGGGGGTGAGCTAACCCCTAGAAACTCTCATGAGTCGGTTATTGTGAGCGATGGCCTTTGACGCTCTCTCACTTTGCTCAATAGATGAAGACGTATTGTGTGTGTTTTTATCAATACCTGATTCAAGGGGCCTAATTCAAGGCCTCGTCCATTATGTCCCTCAGGTGGCGATGAACTCACTGAGGAAAGGTTCAAAGCCGGAAGCTACCTTTCCCGAACTCACGATACGAAAGGTTGCCCAACCTATAATTGTTTTATGATTTTTGTGATTTATTTATTGTTTTTTTAGTTTTCAGTCAATATTGCCTTTGGGGGGGGGGGGCTGTTGGATATTTTATTAGAAAAAGGCAATTTTGCCTTCATGAATAATAATAAATATTATAATTAAAACATGCAATTAAAACTTTGGTAACGGTTATGCAATTATGGCTAACGTTACCGAATTTATTGAGGGGTTTTGTAACGGTTTTCTAAAAGCCTATATATACGGCCTTTCTCTTTTCGGAAAAATAGAAGAAAAACAACAAGTCTCTTCTCTCCTCTTCATATTATTTCTTCATAGTATTGGTTTTATTTTTGGATAACTTTCTTCATCTGAGCAAATGCTCTGTACTCTCGCCCGAGTACAGAGGCCGGCCGATTCCGGGGGCTTTTACCGTTAGGGGGGAGAGGATCAACTGCGCCAGGGCGATAGGCGGGTCCTCAATTTTCTAGGCAGTGATTACACGACTGCTCCCGTGATCAACTGCGCCAGGGCGATAGGCGGGTCCTCAATTTTCTAGGCAGTGATTACACGACTGCTCCCGTCAGGCCTGTTTTTTCTGACCTAAAAGATTTTATTTTGGATTTAATTTCATGCTATAATCTTTTTTTTTTTTGATAAATTTCCAACAGTTCGAGTATCCGTTGGAATTCTATAATACTTACGCAAAGTTGCAAAAAATAGAAAAATTTTCTTTTTATCTTATGTGCGAACGTAATAAAATTTTTAGGAATTGATTTGTTTGTTTTTCCTTCAAATCTTCCTCTTATATCCTCATACACTACTTTTCTCTCCTTTCTTCCTTTCTCTTCATGTATTAATATGTATCTTATTTTCCCTAGTTAAATAAACTTTTTTTGGACATAGGACATGAAAACTGTACATTTCCATAAGCTGAGGAACGCTTTAATAGTTAAATAAACTTTTTTGGACATAGGACATGAAAACTGTACATTTCCATAAGCTGAGGAACGCTTTAATAGTTAAATAAACTTTTTGGACATTGGGACCTCCATGCTTGTTTTCGTGAATAAACAAAATTAAAACCTAGTGGTATGTTCTGATGCAACATCAATAATCAGTTACGTAAAAGTTTAAACTTAATGGGTACAATGGTCTTTTGAGTTACATAAAAAGTTTAAAATGAAAATAGATGAAGAAAACCTGACATATATATATTCCATTGAATATGTTTGAGAAGTTCAAATTGACGAACTCAAGGTTTAACCAAACCTGCCGACAACAAAAGGGTTTGTTTCTAAAAGAAAACACCCATGAACAGCAAAATTAAACACCCATGTGAGAAGTTTTATGAACAGCAAAATTAAACCTAGTACAAAATAGATCAGCCCAAACGGTTAGAACCGATTGGGAAAACCCCCTCCCAAACGGTTCCAACCGTTTGGGCTAAAGCCGTTGGGGACGAGTTGTCCCCAACGGTCGCCCAAACGGTTGTAACCGATTATTGGGGATGCACAACCCCCTGATGCGATTTGAAAATAGAGAAGAGAGATAAAGAGAACAATCACAATCACAAACACACAAGATTTATGTGGTTCGTTCCTCAATGTGAGAAACTACGTCCACGGCCGCCGCAGGAGAAAATTTCACTATTTTCGTCTTTTTTACATCATGCCCTAATTAACCCTTTTATAGACATAAGTGTTTAACAAACAGAAAAGAAAACATGTCAAAAACAGAACTGGGCTGAAACCCGACTCGCGGTCTATCGCCGCGCCACGCGCGGTCGACCGTGCCACTGCTCGAAATCCAGAAAAGTTTTTGGAGTTTTGGCGGTCGACCATCACGCCACTCGCGGTCGACCGCGACGAAGTCTGCTGCTTGCTAAAGT
>NC_033795.1:21114812-21144588 GCF_001876935.1 Asparagus officinalis
CCATGCGCGGTCGACCGCGACCCAGTCAAAATACATTCTTCGTCGTTTTTCTTGAACTTCGTCGTCGTCAATCCTGTTCCTCCTGTTCCTCCTTGTTTCCTCTTTGTTTTGAAGTATAGGACATGTCTAATAGTTAGGCTTCACATATCCTAACAATCTCCCACTTGAAGACTAACTAACAATCTCTATCAGCTCTCTCTGCGGCAACGGCCTCCATATCATCAAGTAATGAGGCCAACTGAAGTTGAACACAACTTCAGTTTCTTCGTAGTGACAACCTTGGTAAGCATATCGGCCTGGTTCTTGCTTCCTTGAATCTTCACAAGTTCCAACATGTCCTCGTCCAATGCTGATCTTATAAAGTGGTAGCAGACCTGTATGTGTTTGGTCCTTGCATGAAAAGTTGGGTTCTTCGCCAAATGAATTGCGCTCTGGCTATCACAATGTAAGACACTCTTCTCACTTTTCTGTCCCAACTCCTCCAAGAAATCCTGCAACCAAATAATCTCCTTGCTTGCCTCTGTCACAGCAACATATTCAGCCTCTGTCGTTGATAAAGCAACGATCTTCTGCAATTGAGAAACCCAACTAATGGCTGTAGTGCCCAAAGTGAACACGTATCCTATAGTGCTCCTTCTTTGATCTATCTCACCAGCATAGTCTGTATTAACAAAACCCTGCAGAACTAACTTGCCTCTCTTGAAGCATAAACAATCTTCTATTGTACCTCGTAGGTACCTTAGAATCCACTTTACTGCTTTCTAGTGCTGCTCTCCTTGATCTGACATGAATCTGCTCACAGCTCCTACTGCATGGGCAATGTCAGGTCTCGTGCATATCATGGCGTACATGAGGCTTCCAATGGCTGAAGCATATGGAACCTTAGTCATATAGTCCTTTTCTTCATCAATCTCAGGACACTGCCCTTTAGTCAATTTGAAATGACTAGTTAACGGTGTGCTAACGGCCTTAGCACCACTCATCCCGAATCTCTTAAGCATCCGCCTAATGTACTCGGTCTAAGATAGCCGCAGTGTGCCCAAGAGCTTGTCTCTACTGATCTTCATCCCTAATATCTGCTTTGCTGCGTCTAAATCCTTCATGTCAAACTCACTCGACAACTGCTTCTTCAGCTTCTTGATCTCACTCATGTCTGAACCGGCTACTAGCATGTCATCGACATATAAAAGTAGGATAATGTAACTATTGTCAAATTCCATGACGAAGCAACAATGATCAGCATTGCACCTGGAGTAGCCGTTCCTGTGCATAAATCCATCGAACTTTTTGTATCATTGCCTTGGAGCTTGTTTCAGGCCATACAAGCTCTTCTTCAATCTGCACACCATCTTCTCTTTGCCCTTCTGAGTGAACCCCTCTGGTTGCTGCATATATATCTCTTCTTCTAGGTCACCATGGAGGAAAGTTGTCTTTACATCTAGCTGCTCGAGATGTAGATCTTCAGCTGCAACAATACTCAGGACTGTTCTGATTGTAGTCAGTTTGACTACAGGAGAGAAGATCTCTGTATAATCAACTCATTCTCTCTGCTGAAATCCTTTGACCACCAATCTAGCCTTGTATCTCTTAGAACCATCATGTTCCTCCTTGATTCTGTACACCCATTTGTTGCTCAAGGCCTTCTTCCCCGCTGGTAGCTTCGCAAGTTCCCATGTCTTGTTGGTGTTCAAGGATTTTATTTCATCTTTCATAGCAAGCTCCCACTTGCTCGCATCATCCACTTGAAGTGCCTCATCATAATTTTATGGCTCTCCACCATCACTCAGTAATAGGTAGTTGAGATGAGCTCTGGGCTGTAGTGATGGATACTTTGGATTAGGCTTGGGGACTCTAGCTGACTGCCTCAACTCTTTGATGGGCATAACATGCTCTCCATTTTCATCTGCCCCCTCTGAAGTAGTCTCATCCATCAACTCTTCTTCTTCATCAGAACTAGTTTCGGTATTGCCTCCATCTGAGGCATCATCTGTTTTGAAATATGTGGGCTCACTCTGCACCGAACTCATGGACTGAACGGCATCACGGTCTTTGTAGAGGACTGTTTCATTAAAAACCACATCCTTGCTTCTGATGATTTTCTTATTCTGCTCATCCTAGAACATGTAGCCAAACTCATCACCACCATAGCCAACAAAGAAACATTTTAATGACTTAGGATCAAGTTTGTTTCTTGCATGATCACTCATATGAACATATGAAACACATCCAAATACTCTCAGGTGAGAAAGATTTACCTGCTTTCCACTCCATACTTCTTTAGGTATTTTGTGCTCCAAAGGCACTGATGGTCCCCGATTGATCAAGTAGGCAGCTGTGCTGACTGCTTCTGCCCAGAATTGCTTTGGAAAACCTGCTTGTAACCGCATGCTTCTGGCTCTCTCAATCAACGTTCTGTTCATCCGTTCTGCTATGCCATTCTGCTAAGGTGTACCTAGCATTGTCCTCTCCAATCTGATGCCACTATCATAATAGAACCTCTTGAACTCTGAATCTTCATACTCGCCTCCGTTGTCAGAACGAAGCTTCTTGACCTTCAAACCGGTCTCGTTTTCTACCATAGCCTTCCATCTCTTAAAGACTTCAAACACTTATGATTTGTGTTTCATGAAATAGACCCAAGTCTTCCTCGAGTGATCATCTATGAAGGTCACAAAATATAACCTTTCACCGGTGGATGGTACTGATGTTGGACCCCACACATCTGTGTGAACTAACTCAAGCTTCTCTTCTTTAGGAGTTCTGCTAACCCTTTTGAAGCTTATTCTCCCTTTAGGCCTTTGCTACTCATGTGACCTAGCCTTTGGTGCCACAAATTTGGGTCTTCCTTACTTTCAGCCACTATAATAGAACCACGTGCATCTATCATCATGTAGAGAGACCCAGTCTTTGTACCACGGGCAACAACCATGGACCCCTTTATAACCTTCTATGTATCACACACGAAGGTTGATACATATCTCTCTTTCACCAATTGTCCTATGGAAATCAGATTTTTCCTCAAGCTAGGAACATGTCTCACATCACTCAGCTTCTATATAGACTCATTAAGATTGATCTGCATGACTCCTTTGCCAACAATATCACAGGGCTGATCATCACCAAGATAGACTTTTCCTAGGTTTCCTGAAACGTAGTTCTCAAATAAATCTCTATTTGAGGTAGCATGAAACGAAGCTCCTGAATCCAACACCCACGATTCAGTCTTGCTCTCCAATGAACAGATTAGGGCATCATCTGATTCTCCTGAGGCCACGTTCGCTTCAGTCTTGTTCTCCTTGTCCTTCTTGGGTTCTCGGCACTGATTCTCATAGTGGCCAAACTTGCCACAATTCCATCAATCGATCCCTTTCTTGCTCTTGCAGTTTCTGGACTTTGATCTGTCTTTCCTCGAATTAGGTCTTCCACGGATATTCCCTCTATTTTTGTTTCTGTTTCTGGCTCTGCTCTCAAATTTCAACGCCGACCCTGAATTAGAAATTCCTTCCTCTTGTCTTCTAATCTCCTCAGTCATAATCATGTCCATCACCTCTAAAAACTTCAGTTTTGATTTACCACATGATCCTCTAATAGAAATAACGGTACCCTTCCAACTGTCAGGTAATTGACCAAGTATCAAAAGGGCTTGAATTTCATCATTAAATTGAATATTGACCGAGTTTAATTAATCTGTGATCTCATTGAACTTGTTCAGGTATTCCTTGAATTTCTGGCTCTCGGACATCCTCAAATTAAATAGCTTATTAATGAGATGTACCTTATTCACCGCTGTAAGGACCATGAATTTTTAATACTAATTAAAATAATTTTTTGATATTAAAATATTTAATTATTATATTTTAAAAGAGTATTTGTTTTTTCTCGATTTTCTATAATTTTCTATGATTTAAAAATCTGATTATATATTTATTTAAATGATTTTGATATTTATAAATTTATTTTATGCGGCAAAAATTTCTCGAATTAATTTGTTGTGTTATCGGTACTATTACGTATTATTTTAAATAAAATATTGTGTTATTAATATTATTATAAATTATTTCACATAATACATAGTATTATTAATTACGTGATTTCGGTATAATTTATTATATTATTTCTAGTGTTATATATTATCTGTCGTATTAGTATAACTAGTACGTTTTACTGTGTACATAATTGTCCCATAATTATTTAATTTTAAATTTAAGTAGAAATATTTTTATTATTAATTATTCTTGTTTAATTATACAATATGGGTATATTTCGACTATTTCGTATCAACTGTTATATTAGCACAACATGTACGTTTTTAATTGTAGATAATTATTATGTAATTAGTTTAATTTTTAAATACACGTAATTATTTATTTTAATTATTTTTGGTTGAATTTCCTAACTCTAAACCCTAATATCCTGCATATATATATAATTTCCCCCCCTCTCTCTTCGTTTTTCATTTTCACGCCGCCTCCCTATTTCTCTCTCCTCCCCATCGTTCTCTCTCTTCCAACTGCACCCAACCCACGTTCTCCTCCTCCGACGCCCCGCACGCCCGCGCTCCTCCTCCGCTACCTCTACCACCGGTCCCCGTCCGGCCTCTCCCAGCACCCAACCCCGACAATGCCCTGCACGCATCACCTCAACGCTGCATCCACCCCCCCTTCTCCCTTCCGAGCCGAGCACTCACCTGCTCCTCCCTTACGCCGCAAACCGCCATTTGCCGCCGCCGCCTTGCCTTCTCCGACGACCGCAGACCACCTCCCGTCCTCAGCCTCCGTTTTCGCACCTCGAGCGCAGCTCAGGTCGTCGCTACCGCTCTTCCCGCTGCCCATTCCCTACAATCCCAACTGACCGCCGCCTTGGCCTGCAGCCGCCCCTACCCGCCGCCGCTCGCCTCCAGCAACCTGCAGCTCGACCTCAGCCGTCGCCTTGGTTATCGACGCCGACGAACTCGCCTCCGGCCTCCTCCCCGACGACCCCCCTGCGCTGCCACACCTCTCGAGTCATCGTCGCCACGCCAAGCCAGCAGCCCGTCGTTCCTACGCGCGCTCAGATCAGATCCACCGTTAGCGTCGATACGTTCGACGAACCCCGAGGCAAGATCCCGCTCTTCTGTTTCGTAGTTTGATTATTTGTATTTATTATGAACCATTTACGTAGTTTAATTGTGACGTAATTATCTATGTGGGATTGTTTGATGAATAATATTAGATAAATCATGATAATATGATACATAGCATTTTCAGAATATTTATGATGAGTTAAAAGAATTTATTTTGGCAGCGAAATCACTTTTGGATAATTATATTTATTAAAAAGAAATTATCTTGAGAACGGAATCATTTTAGGAAATTTATAATAATTTAAAAGGAATTATCTTGGAAAAGAATCATTTTAGAATAACTATAAATAAATTAACGGAATTTATTTTGGAAAAGGAATTATTTTCTGAATTTCATAGTTGTTGTTCCTGATTTATAATTCTAAATTTGGATTATTCGATATGCTATGATATTATTGCACATGATTAGTTGCATTGATTGTCTATGTTGTGTTGAGAACCCTTAGTAGTTCATGACTTAGTGGCCTCGTGCGTCATGAACAGACTTAGTGACATGTGTGAGTGTGTTGATTGAGTTTAGGTGGTGAACCCGAGTTTTAATGAGGATTATGGTTGATTTAGAAAAACGAGAAGAGTTGGGATGGGGGAGTTAATGTTCATGTGATCGGATAAGGCTGTTGATGTATATTTCAGGCTCGCTCCCGTGGTTGGTGTCGCCACCGGGGTTGGTTTGTAGGGCTAAAGTGAAGTGTGTACATCACTTTAGTCAGTGAAATCGTTTCGTCACCCGAGTTCTGTTTGAAGTTCGAACCAGGCAGAAAACGGTTTATGTGTAGTCCTCTAGGCCGCATGTGTAGCTGGATTGGATGCACGTAGGGGATTTGTGAATAGTCAGTGATATGAATGTTGACTTTATGTGAGATGTGGACCAGTGAGTTTTAGGATGACTAGTTACATGACCTCGTTTCTTGGCTAGGTATAATTTCTTGTGAGATGTAGGCTAGTTGTGTTTTTCTTCGTACATAGATCGGGATTAATATTTATTTATTTATAATTCGAGACATATGGTATATACATGAGGGTTTCCTTGTTTGGATTATTTCGCTCGACGTACTACGTCTCGAGTTGTAGATTTTTAAGTATTAATTCCATCTATTGTATGATCTTGTTGCTTAGATGATTATTCTGATCGTTAGCTGCATGATTTCGTTACCCGATTGATTTACGGATTCTTAGGATTATCATGTTTTGGTAGTGGATTGCATGTTGATTTTGTTGGATTACCAGTTGTACGTTCTTTCGTCGTTTCGGTTATCGTATCGTTTTTCGCATTGGATTTTCGTTCGTTCTATTTTCTTTGTGGGATCGGGTCTTACCGTGCGTCATGCACCTGACGTACACCTGTTTTCTCTGGTGTACGTCAGACTTAGAAGAAGAACAGGTTCAGTTTGGAGATGCGCCAGAGCCGGAGGATTCTCAACAAGAGTGCCTTGTAGACGGAGCAGAAGAAGGAGTCGAAGCTTATTCTTTGATGGTTCCAGTTTACTTTGTAGTTCTTTCTTTTTTCATTGATCGATGTATTTTTGTATCTCTCCTATATTCATTTGTTCATTTTTATATAAGGGCATGTTGACCTATATCATTATGTCTCGGATGTTATCTCATTTGCGATATGATATTTTTATTCTGAGTTTGTCTATTATGTTCTTGCTGATTGTGATCGGGGACCTGTGACTTCGCATTGTATTTATTTCCAGACGCTTAGCGTATTAGATTGAGAAGACGGGGTCTAGCACTTATCTCTTCTCAGTCTAATACGTCGCGGGCTTGTTCACGTTCCGATTCCCCGGTATTTTGGGAAGCGGGGCGTGACAACCGCAGAGGGCTGCTCATACTTATTGGACAACGCCGCCATGAGATCCACCGTCGTATTCTGATTCTTGATGTTGAATGCTACTGATTTCGACAAGGTCAACCTGATCGCTCCAAGGGCCTTTCGATCTAATAACTTCCACTCCGCATCCTTCATATCCATCAGCTTCTCTCCTAATGGTAGGTATAGATCCTTCTGATAGAGGTAATCTTCCATCTGCATCTTCCAGAACCCGAAGTTCGTTCCAACAAACTTCTCAATCTTGGATGTTTCCTTCTCAGATCCCATGTCTCTGACCTCAAATCGCCCACGCCGAACCTGGTCGCTCTGATACCACTTGTTGGGGATGCACAACCCCCTAATGCGATTTGGAAATAGAGAAGAGAGAGAAAGAGAACAATCACAATCACAAACACACATGATTTACGTGGTTCGTTCCTCAATGTGAGAAACTACATCCACAGCCACCGCAGGAGAAAATTTCACTATTTTTTATTTTTTTTACATCATACCCTAATTAACCATTTTATAGACATAAGGGTTTAACAAACAGAAAAGGAAACAGGTCAAAAACAGAACTGGGCCGAAACCCGACTTGCGGTCGACCGCGCCACTGCTCGAAATCTAGAAAAGTTTCTAGAGTTTTGGCGGTCGACCGCCCGCACTCGCGGTCCGACACGACAAGCCTGTAGCTTGCTGAGTCTCTAGACTTGGCGGTCAACTGCCGCGCCATGCGCGTCGCCGGACGAAGAAAAAATATGGGCTGCTTCTGATTTTTGGCGGTCGACAGTCGCGCCTTGTGCGGTCACCATAGAGCTTTCCACCTCTGTGTTTGTTCTGTGCACGTCGACGGTCGACCGCCGCGCCATGCGCGATCGACCGTGACTCAAAATGCATTCTTCATCGTTTTTCTTGAACTTCGTCGTCGTCAATCCTGTTCCTCCTTATTTTCTCTTCGTTCTGAATTATAGGGCAGGTCTAATAGTTAGGCTTCACATATCCTAACACCGATTGGGCAGAATCCCAAACGGTTATAACCGTTTGGGATGTTGCCCAAACGGTTAAAACCGTTTGGGTGAAAAATTGCCCAAAGGTTTCAACCGTTTGGACAATTTATCGCCCAAACGGTTTCAACCGTTTGAGCTATTTATTTTAATAGTTTTAAAATTTTGGCTTTTTTATTTTTTTTCATCTGTTTATATACACATCTCACATAATAAGTACTCAATATCTCACAATGAAATCAAAATATTCTCATACTTTTCTAAATATCCAATGTTATATATTCATACGCAATGTTTACTCAATATACTTAGAGACAAAACATATACATACACAATGTACTCAATATCTCACAATGAAAAGCATATAATATTATATACTTGTCTCTAATATCCAAAATGTCCAACATAATCAATCAAGTCAAGAAAAAAGAAATTCCTCGAAGAATGTCCTCTTAGGAAAAACCCGAACGCCTCAAGTCTGCAAATATCCTAACAAGATTCTCCTGTGATAAACCTTGAGCACTGGAAATAGAAGTGTTACTAGTCGAAGCGGGACGAACAGAATATGGTATATCGGTAACGGGCTGAGGAATTAGAGCAGCATAAGTAAAAGATGGTGGATCATTAGGAGTGGGAGCAGGACGAGTAAGTACAGATACATTGTGTATGTATATGTTTAACTCACGAGCCCATGACCCGAGATCGGACGAAGCTATATATATAGCTTCCTAGGGTTTTGTGTGGTTGCAGGGTGTACGCAGGCAGAGGGAGAAAGCTTTCGGCTACGTGAAAATGAAGAGGCTTGGGCGGCGTGCAAGTACAGGGGAAAATTGCAGAAAGTGCAAGGCCTCGTGCAGAGGAGAAAAACCCTATTTGGCGGCTGTCCTTTTGAAAGAGAGATTGTGAGGGATTTGAGAGATTGTTCGAGGGTTTAATTTGTGTGATTGTAAACCCTATTTGTATTCTCTCTCTCTCTCTATTAGTAGATCTCCCCCCTCCTTACCCCATGGACGTAGGCAATTTATCGAACCATATAAAATTGGTTGTCTCGCTGTTTGTGTGATTTGTAATAGCTTATTTAGGTTCCCTCGACAGGTCAGTCCTAGAACTGATGAGAGGAAGAGCTGATATCCCACTTTGTTAAGATATTTTGCTTTTGGTTCTTGTTTCCTTAGTGAAATGGGAATTCTTGTTGCAACCTAACTATCTTGTTGCGCCGAGGTGCTGCCGAAATTTCATTGCGCACAATAGATGGTACTTCAGGAAGGAAGGGGCTAGCTTTTTAGGAAATTACTGAGAAATCAGGGATTTGAACATAAATTAAACAGGAGGAAGCAGGCTACAAACATATGAAATATAATATTAAATTTTGTATGTAAAATGAATATTGATATGTATCAGAACACACCGCCAGGGTTAAAATTTTCTGTTCATAAAACTTCTCACATGCTATTTTTGGGGTGGTTTTCATGGGTGTTTTCTTTTAGAAACAAACCCTTTTGTTGTCGGCAGGTTTGGTTAAACCTGGAGTTCGTCAATTTGAACTTCTCAAACATATTCAATGGAATATATATATGTCAGGTTTTATTCATCTATTTTCATTTTAAACTTTTTATGTGACTCAAAAGACCATTGTACCCATTAAGTTTAAACTTTTTATGTAACTGATTATTGATGTTGCATCAGAACATACCACTAGGTTTTAATTTTGTTATTCACGAAAACAAGCATGGAGGTCCCAATGTCCAAAAAGTTTATTTAACTATTAAAGCGTTCCTCAGCTTATGGAAATGTACAGTTTTCATGTCCTATGTCCAAAAAGTTTATTTAACTAGGGAAAATAAGATACATATTAATACATGAAGAGAAAGGAAGAAAGGAGAGAAAAGTACGTAGTGTATAAGGAGATAAGAGGAAGATTTCAAGGAAAAACAAAAAAATCAATTCCTAAAAATTTTATTTTGTTTTCGCGCATAAGATAAAAAGAAAATTTTTCTGTTTTTTGCAACTTTGCGTAAGTATTATAAAATTCCAACGGATACTCGAACTAGTTATCTGAAAGACTTACTGGGTTCTTTCTAATTGGTTCCCAGAAAAAAAAATAACTTCTCTAATTTAACAAAAAACAATATCTACCAAACCGCATTGCATATATCACTACCAGTTATCGGCCAATGCTTCTGATAAAATAAAGGCGACACTCTACCAAACCGCATTGCATATATCACTACCAGTTATCGGCCAATGCTTCTGATAAAATAAAGGCGACACGCCATCTGGACCGAGAGCCTTGTTTAGGTGCAGTTATCGGCCAATGCTTCTGATAAAATAAAGGCGACACGCCATCTGGACCGAGAGCCTTGTTTAGGTACATCTCAAATACTACTCTGAGGATTGCAATATCGTCCACCACTTTTGCATAATTAGGAATTGATTTTACATATCGAAAAGTTTGCTCTTAATTAATTTTGTTTTATCGTGATCGAATTACTCTCACATCTTGTTATATCATTTTGCTAGAATCCGATGCTTCAATTTGTTATGATCCAGCTAGAGAAGGCGCTTCCAGGACCAATTAATTATTAGTTGAAATAAAAATGTGTTGGTTCACATATATAGTTGAAAAAAGCAACAATAATTAAACATGCAATTATTTGTTTGTAACTAATGTCTTTCTCTTCTGCACGTGCTGATTCAAATAATTTATTCCATTAATTTCCGAAGGAAAACAAAGAGACTGAAAACTGACTGATAGTCATTAGTATCTGAATGTAGTCATAACTTTCATAGTGATTAATCATGTATGCACTAAATAAGCCGTGTTAATTGCATTTATAGTCGATAATGATGTATGCAATAAGATTTATGTCAGATAAGACATATGCATACTTAGCTCACTGTATGATCTTTATCTCCCTAGGTGATTTTTCAGAGGACCCCTTCTGCATAGGATTCCTTTTCTTTCTTTGACAGTAGGTTTTAATTCGCTCAACAAGCTTGGCTATATAATAAGCACACCTAACGTTGCTCATTCCACGATCACCAAGAAAACTAGTACAACACGAAGCCCCCTCCTGTGCTCGAAAACATTAATGGCTTTTGCATGTTGTTATGTTCTTTTCCTTTTCCTCATTATCGCAAGATTATGTAATGCGACTGACTACAACATTCTGGATTTTGCAATGAAGAGGAAACATGAACTGTGGATGGCGGAGCACGGACGTGTTTACAAAGATGAGGTAGAAAAAGCAGCGAGATTTGAGATATTTAAGGATAATGTGAAATACATAGAAGAATTCAACAATGGTGGAGTTTATAATTACACTCTAGGCGTAAATGAATTCGCTGATCTCACGCATGAAGAGTTCAAGGAAACTTTTATTAGTGGATTCAACGAGGACTCGTTTCGGTCTTCTTCGGAATACAATACTACGATATCGACGGAGCCTCAAATTTCTTCTGTTCCTTCTAGTGTTGATTGGAGGGCTGAGGGTGCGGTTACCGCCGTCAAGAATCAAGGTTCCAAATGCAGTAAGAAATCCTTCTGACAAGTTTTTTTTTTTTGTTATTTTCTTTACCCTTTTTATCGTTCTTTTGTTTAATTTGGCTAAATATGATAAACCCCTCATTAACTTTAGATGATTATGACATAGACCCCCTCCCCTCATAAATTTCAAAATATCAAAAAAACCCTTAACTTAGGGGTTATCTGAAAACCCTCTTTAACTTTAAGGTTTTATCAAAAAAAAAATCTCTGACAGCATTAGCCGCAATTTTCATTTGCAAAAATACCCCTTTGTCTAGTTCTACCCGCCCAACAGCACGTACGCGTGAATAACATTCAGTCCAGTTCTAGCAAGAAAATCGACCTAAACATGTCGAAAATACAGGATCTTGTTGGGCATTTGCCACTGCTGCAGCAGTCGAAAGCCTTCACAAAATCAAGAACGGCGTACTCTACGACCTATCCCAACAACAACTCGTGGACTGTGCATGGAAAACCTTGGGGTGTGGCGGAGGATGGCCCCGCGACTCCTACAGTTACATCAAGGACAATGGCGGCCTCACGACCGCAGCAAATTACCCGTACAATGAAGTCGATAACCCTTGTGACGTGATGAAGGCAAAAGAAATCGTAGCAAACATTAGCGATTTCGTGTCTGTGACCCCAAAAACCGAGGCAGCGCTGATGGAAGCAGTTGCAAAACAACCTGTGACCGTGGTAATCGAAGCCGAATCGAAAACTTTTATGTTTTACAAGTCAGGTGATATATATTCTAAGGTTTGCTCGTGTATGTCTATGTTTATTTTATGTTTGATTATGTACTTGGTACTGGTGTGATATTGTGTTCGATATTACGTATAAATAATTAATGGAGTTGTCATTAGCTAATGGCCTGATGTGATTTTTTTTTTTTTTTTTTTTAAGAAAAATTGATATCGAGATCAATAGCAAGAGCACGATAGCAATTGCAAAAACACAGATTTCATAAGGTACGGACCATTAATAGAGAGATCAATATTTTTAGGCTCAATCATCTATTGTTTACTCTTGACGTCACTGCTGTGAAAAGCCGACAAAAAGATGACTTATTTTCGGATTCAGATCCACTCAACTACTAAAAAGTAGTGGAGAAATCACTGTGAGGACATGGGACGCACCCCATGAAGAGTGGCCCGCGTGTGTGGTTTCCGCGTGAACGAAGGCGTGTGATGAAGAGTGGATGTGTGAACGAAGGCCTATGAAGGGCCACCCGAAATCAAATCATAATATAAATGTACACGGAAAAATTCTCTAGGTTGGTGCGAAGGAGGCAGAGCAAGTACAGCTACAGGTTTTTTCTCTCTTTTGGATTTTGCGGCTGCATAAGAAAAATAGTAGCTGTGTTGAGGAGATTTTGTGTAGTCCCTTTTAGTGTTTTGTGCATCTTTTGTAGAGAGTATTTGTGTGAGGGATTTGAGAGTTTGTTTGAGGGTTTAGATTGAGTGATTATAAACCCTAGTTGTTTTCTCTCCCTCTAATAGTAGATCTCCCCCTCCTTGCCCCGTGGACGTAGGCAATTTGCCGAACTACGTAAAATTGGTTGTACTGCTATTTGTATGATTTGTAATAGCTTTTAGATTCCCTCGACGCGCAGTCCTAGAGCTGACGAGAGGAAGAGCTAATATCTCACTTTGATGAGATATTAGGCTTCAGATTCTTGTTCCCTTTGAGAAACAAGAATTCTTATTGCGATCTGACTCTCTTGTTGTGCTGCCGAAGTGCTGCCGAAATTTCCGCTGCGCGCAACAAGTGGTATCAGAGCCCAGATTTCAAATCTAGGGTTTTTCGGTGGAGGAAGATTCTTGTGTGAAGCTTGGTTCTTGGAGTTCTAGGCTTCGGTGGAGATAGCATTAGGAGTTGCCGTTGGAGATTTCGCTTTCCTCGTGTGGATAGGAGATCTATTTGGAATCCGATCTAGGGTTCAGTTGGGTGGTTCCTATTTTCTATCAAATTTGTTCTTTCTCTACAATTTGGACTTAGTTCGTAATGGGAGAAGAAGGTGAAAGCAGCAAATCAATGGCGAGTACGGTTCAAGTTGGTTTTCAGAACACCAAAATTAGTGTGGTGAAATATGACGGAAAAATTAACTTTGGTTTGTGGATGAGCGACGCACAGGACGCGCTCAATGCTCAGAATTTGGAAGAGACCATCATGGTCCACGAGAAACCACCTAAATATGATGAGGCGGTATGGGAGAAAATGAATAGGAACACTTGTAGGGTGATCAGGTCCTGTTTGGAACAGGAGCAGAAATATGATGTGATTGGGGTGACGTCTGCAATGAAGATGTGGGAAATTCTCAACAACAAGTATCTCACAAAGAGTGTTGAGAACAGGTTGCACTTGCTACGAAGACTCTTCAGATTTCAGATGTCCAGAGGCACCTCGCTAGCGGCTCATGTAAACAACTATACTAAGTTGTTGTCGGACTTGGCGAATGTTGATGAGAAGATATCGGATGAGTACAAGGCGATTATTTTGTTGGGCTCCTTACCGGATGAGGAGTATGATACCTTCGTGCTCACTTTGTTGAACGGGAGATCTTCGATCAGCTATAGTGAAGTGACTAACGCATTGACCAATTACGATTTGAGGAGGAAGGACAAGGAGACTTCCCGCGCTAGTACTTCAGGAGAGGCCTTGTCGACGAGAGGTAGAAGCCCATTAGGCGAGGCCTTGTCGACGAGAGGTAGAAGCCCATATCCGAAAGGTGGTAATAGAGGAAGGTCAAAGTCAAGAAGCCACCACCAATTAGCAAAGAACCAATGTGCATTCTGCAAGGAGCAGGGACATTGGAAGAGAGACTGCTCGAAGCTCAAGGAGAAGGAGAATGGTAAGAAAAAGGGCCCGAAGGCCAATGAGGTGAACGTTGTGAAAGGCGATGATTCCGATGATTCGTGCTTTTCTCTACTGATTACTCCGGAGGTAAACCATGTGGATGCATCAGATTGGATGCTTGATTCCGGCGCTACTTATCATGTGACCCCTAGGCGAGACTGGTTTGTATCTTTTTAGAAAGTCGACGGGGGTGTTGTTGTCATGGGAAATGATCAATCCTGTGGCGTTTGTGGGATAGGTACCATACGGATTAGGATGCACGATGGAGTAGTCTGTGAGTTGAAAGAGGTGAGATTTGTTCCTCAACTGAAGAAAAATCTTATCTCAGTTGGAGCTTTGGAGGCGAAGGGATTCAAGGTGACTTTCGAAAACGCTGTAGCGAAGGTTACTAAGGGATCATTGGTGGTGATGAAGGGAGTCCGCAATCGGAATTTGTATTATCTGAAGGGAAGCACCGAGATTGGCCAGGTTGCTTCGGCTATTTCAGAAACGGACATGAGCAGACTTTGGCACTATAGGTTGGGACACACAGGTGAAAAGTCACTGCAGGCATTGTGCAAGCAGGGGCTATTGAAGGGAGCCAAGAGTGGGAAGATTGAGTTCTGTGAGCACTGTGTTCTTGGCAAGAAGACGAAGGTAAAGTTTGGGACTGCTATTCATCAGACGAGGGGCATCCTGGACTACGTGCACACAGACGTTTGGGGTCCCATCAAGACTGCATCACTTGGTGGTCGACATTGGTTCGTCACTTTTGTAGATGACTATTCTAGGCGTTGTTGGGTGTACACCATGACGAAGAAGAGTGAAGTCCTAGATTTGTTTGTGGAGTGGAAGAAGAGATTGGAACTGCAGACTGGGAGAAAGATCAAGACGTTGCGATCCGACAACGGTGGTGAGTATACTTCTGACCCCTTTCAGCAGCTATGTCGAGACGAGGGCATAGAGAGACACTTCACAGTTAGTCATACACCGCAGCAAAATGGGGTGGCAGAGAGGTTGAATCGGTCTTTACTGGAGAAGATCCGATGCTTATTGTCGCAGAGTGGTTTGGAGAAGATCTTTTGGGCTGAGGCACTTACATATGCGAGCCACCTCATTAATAGGCTGCCTTCATCTGCGATTGAGGGGAAAACCCCTATGGAGATGTGGTCGGGAAAGCCAGCACATGACTATGACCAGCTCAAGGTATTCGGGTTAGAATTGATAAATTGGAACCTCAAGCTAGGAAGGCCATATTTGTAGGATTCAAGCGTGGTGTCAAGGGATACAAGCTTTGGGATCCAGTTGATAAGAAGATTGTGCTGAGTAGGGATGTCACATTCGATGAGTCTTCTATCTTAAAGCTTTTTAGCTCTCATCAGGTGGAGAGCGACCCGACGGAGGAGATATCGCAGGTGGTGGAGATCGATGCAGCTCCATATTATCCAGATGGTACAGTATTGATGCAGGTGCCGACTGAGGTGACGCCAGGCGAGCACGACGGTAACACGGAGGATACGAGTACAAATATACAGGATCAGGAACCGACGGCTCAGGTTCAGGATTCTATTGCGGTTCAGAGACAGAGGAGAAACATACAGATGCCAGCACGGTATGCCGACATAGTTGCGTATGCACTTCCGGTGAAGAGTATCGATGAGTTAGTGCCTACTACATTCAGAGAGGCCGAGCAGAGTTCAGAGGCTGATTCGTGGCAGGTGGCTATGCAGGAGGAGATGGAATCTCTTCATAAGAACGATATATGGGAGCTTGTTGAACTTCCAAAGGGGCGGAAGACAATTGGTTGCAAGTGGGTATACACGAAGAAGGAGGGCATTGAGGGCACTCCATTGAGGTTCAAGGCTAGGTTGGTTGCGAAGGGCTATGCACAGGAGGAAGGTATTGACTATAATGAGGTTTTCTCTCCGGTGGTGAAGTATTCTTCAATTCGGATTTTGCTAGCTTTGGTGGCACAGTATAGTTTGGAATTAGATCAGTTGGATGTAAAAACGGTATTTCTTCATGGTGATCTTGATGAAGAAATATATATGACTCAGCCATTAGGATTCCGAGCTACAGGGAAAGATAAGTTGGTTTGCAGGTTGAAGAAATCGCTATACGGTTTGAAGCAGTCTCCTCGACAGTGGTATAGACGATTTGATGGTTTTATGCTTGGTCATTCGTACACTCGGAGCCAGTTCGATCCTTGCGTATATTTTCGCAAGTTGAAAGGAGGTGCGTACATTTATTTGTTGCTCTATATCTACGACATGTTGGTTGCCTCTATTTCCAGGTCGGCTATAGATGAATTAAAAGTTCAGCTATCAAATGAGTTTGAGATGAAAGACTTGGGTGAGGCGAAGCGCATTCTAGGGATGGAGATCGGCAGAGACAAGAAGAAGGGCAGAATTTGTTTGACACAGGTAGCTTATTTGAAGAAGGTTCTACAGATACGAAGCCAGTTGGTGTACCTTTGGGAGCCCATTTGAAGCTTTCAGCTGGTCTTTCACCGAAGTCAGTTGAAGATAGAGAGTTGATGTCGAAGACTCCATATGCGAGTGCGATTGGGAGCTTGATGTACGCGATGGTATGTACGAGGCCAGATTTGTCACATGCAGTAAGCATGGTATCGAGATACATGCACGATCCAGGAGTGGGTCATTGGGACGCCGTGAAATGGATTTTGAGGTACATTCGAGGTACGCTCAATGTTGGTTTAGTTTATGAGCGGGACACTACAGGTGGGCAGCTATGCATTGGCTATGTTGATTCAGATTATGCCGGGGATTTGGATAAGCGCCGGTCTACGACGGGGTATGTGTTTACTTTGACCCGTGCGCCGGTGTGTTGGAGATGCACCTTACAGTCGACGGTGGCTTTGTCTACGACGGAGGCAGAGTATATGGCAGTTACGAAGGCTGTGAAGGAGGCTATTTGGCTTCGAGGACTCTTGGAGGAACTTGGTATATCGCAGAGGTCCGTCACTATTCATTGTGATAGCATGAGTGCTATCTATTTGGTGAAGAATCAGGTTTTTCATGCGAGAACGAAGCACATTGACATTCGTTATCACTTCGTTCGGGATGTTCTTGAAGATGGAGATGTGGAAATTATGAAAGTCCACACGAAGGATAATCCAGCGGATATGCTCACTAAGGTGGTTCCGCGTAGCAAGTTTGATTATTGTCGAAACTTGTTGCATATTCGTGATTGCTAAGGCCGTTGACGGCCATTTGGATGAACTACGTTCGGCTTGATTCCTTGGGTAAGAGGATACGTAGGCAGTCTTTCAGATACAGCCGGTTTGGATTAGTTGATGGGGGTGAGATTGTTTGGACTCTCGTTCGGGTTCTCGACTTGTTGTGGATTGAGTTCGTACTAGCCACAACAAGTGGGATATTTGGATGCTTTGGTGTTGGCTCAGTTTTGAAAAAACTTCACCGATGTGGAGAATTGTGAGGACATGGGACCCACCCCATGAAGAGTGGACCGCGTGTGTGGTTTCCGCGTGAACGAAGGCGTGTGATGAAGAGTGGATGTATGAACGAAGGCCTATGAAGGCCCACCCGAAATCAAATCATAATATAAATGTACACGGAAAAATTCTCTAGGTTGGTGCGAAGGAGGCAGAGCAAGTACGGCTACAGGTTTTTTCTCTCTTTTGGTTTTTGCGGCTGCATAAGAAAAATAGTAGCTGTGTTGAGGAGATTTTGTGTAGTCCCTTTTAGGGTTTTGTGCATCTTTTGTAGAGAGTATTTGTGTGAGGGATTTGAGAGTTTGTTTGAGGGTTTAATAGTAGATCTCCCCCTCCTTGCCCCGTGGACGTAGGCAATTTGCCGAACCACGTAAAATTGGTTGTACATCTATTTGTGTGATTTGTAATAGCTTTTAGGTTCCCTCGACACGCAGTCCTAGAGTTGACGAGAGGAAGAGCTAATATCTCACTTTGATGAGATATTAGGCTTCAGATTCTTGTTCCCTTTGAGAAACAAGAATTCTTATTGCGATCTGACTCTCTTGTTGTGCTGCCGAAGTGCTGCCGAAATTTCCGCTGCGCGCAACAATCACTACTTTTTTTTATATATATGTTGATTGAGTAGTGGAATATTGTGATTTGTTTTGTTGAGTGTCAAAAAAAATTAATAAAAAAATAAAGAATGTGTGTCTTTGAGATATGATAAGTGTTATCTTTGGAATTGATTACAATTATCCAACCCATACATTAAATAATCAATTATTTGTATGAAAAATAATGATTCTGTCTACAACTTTTTGATGGTGTAGAGGATCTAAATCCCTTACTCTTGGGTCTTGACACAAAAAAGAGGACTTATTAATCATAGAATTTTTTTTGGGACTTTGGCACTTTTATCATTTCCTCAAGTTTTCAATAATACTATATATAGTAATCCCTCAAATCTTTAAAATTGTTCATAAGTCTCTGAATTTTTGGTGTCGTGAAATTTGGTGACCAAAGTACCCACGATTAATGTTTCTTGAACAAATGATTTTGGGGGGAGGACATACATAAGTTGAGGGGTATTTTGATCATTGAGGGACCAAATCGCAAGACCCGTAGGATTTGAGGGACTCAGGAACAATGTCAAAGATTTAAGGGACTAAAATGGAATTATTAAAGATTCTAAGGACTATAACCAAATATTTATAGTGACTTATTAACCAAATTAGAGCCTTTACATAACAAGCTGAAAATATGATGGGCTTCTAAAGGCCTAGTACTTATAAAAAAAATTGAGGCCCAAAATCCACTGTTAGCCACTTCTCATCAAGAGAGAGAAACAAACAGATCTTTTATTGCTGCACGAAAAGATCGAAGAGTAAGGTTATGTTTGGTTTGAGAGAAAGGGAAGGAAAAGAAAAGGCAAGAGAAAGTAAAAAAGAAAGAAAAAGAAAAAGAAAAGAAAATGGTATTCTTTTTATTATTTTGTTAGAAAGAATATTGTAATGAAAGTTAGAAGAAAATTCATATGAAAATTATTTCTCTTGTTTGGTTACCTTTCTGAGAAAAGGAGGAAGAAAATTATCACAACATAATTTTAATTCATACTTTTTTAAATTAGATTTATATTTTAAATAATTTACAAAAAATAATTAAATTAAATTTTGATTCTACATGTTTTCAAAAAAAAAGTTACCGAATATGTTTACACAATCTTAACTCAAGAAAATTAAGTAAAATTTATGATGATTCTAATTTGCGTATAATCTTACTTGGTTTTAGACTTGCTAGTTATTCATAACCTCAGGTGAAGAACGATGATTCCGAATAAGGTCTAGAAAATGATGCAGTTTAAGCATAATTATTCAAACTCAGTATCATTTATATCATGGGAAGTAACAAGTTAATAAACATGTATTTAAAAAATTATCAATTTCGTAACACAAAAACTTGAGTGGCCATCATTATCAACTTTGTAAATAAAAAGCAAAAGCACAACCACAATTCCACTAATTAGAGAACAACATTTCTCACACATAATATTTAAAGAAAGAAAGATGAATGAAAGGACCCAAACAAATCTAAAGTAAATGTATGTCCTGATACTCCTAATAAAAAGTGTAATCCATTTCTAGCCACAAATTCTATTACAATCAATTTTATATAGAAAATCTTAACCAACAAAGTCTATTGCAATCAATTTTATATAGAAAATTTAAACAAAGAAAGAGAGATAAATCTGCCGAAGTCCTTAATTTTTAACTTTAGTGAGCCCATCAAAACATCAATCTCGCATCCTTCATCCCTTGAAATTAATTCAAAAAATTTAAATTAGTACAATATAAACATAAAAAACAATAAGGTCTTTACATTCTTTTAGAAGAAAAATGAAACTACCACTTGCATGTCATGGTTATTTTCTTAGGATTAATCATCAGAAATGATAAAAGTGGATTGTAGACAGCCAATACATCAGAAATTAATTTGCATTCACATAACAAGTCTCATAGTGAGACTAGTATTTTCCGAACAACTATGAAATCCTAGGGCTTATACAATTTGGTTTTCCATGAAAATACACATGGATATAGTAACCGATACTTTGATGCAACTACCAACGGTTACAACTTCAAGCAATTCCAATAGAGAGGAACAATACAGGAGGCATGATTAGTATTCCACTACCACATATTGAGAAGAAAATTCTTTCAACCTCTCCCATTACACAAAAGAGGCATGATTAGTATTCCACTACCACATATTGAGAAGAAAATTCTTTCAACCTCTCCCATTACACAAAAGGAGTTTTTTACCATTATTATAGCAACATATTGAGAAGAAAATTCTTTCAACCTCTCCCATTACACAAAAGGAGTTTTTTACCATTATTATAGCACTACATGATATATGTCACTCTTTCATGACTAGAGCCAGCATCATCAGCAATATTAAAGAAAGACATGCATTCAATAGTTTTGATGAGAGGGCAGTTGCATAGAGAATGGATAATATACAGCCTTATGGTAAGATGAAACAAAGTCCAGAACTCATTTAATTAAAAAAAAAAAAGGAAGACACAAAACAAACATAATCTCTCAATAAACGAGAACAAAGCAATAAGGTGAAAATATTAGGTTGTTATATTAGGCAAAGGAATGTTACTAAATTTAAGTTAAGACTTCACGTTTGTGAATTTTGTTATGTAAGGCAGGCTGTTATATTAAGCAAAGGAATGTTAAACAGTTTTTTTGTCATTATACCTTAAACTTATGAACTAGGTGGTAAAATGCAGACATGTAATTAAGTGTAAACTAGATTACCTCCTAATACCGATATCAAGATTGTGTGATGCCCATCCGAGCTTTATCTCCAACCACCTTTTCCTCCGATGAATTGGTAACCCGATGAAGTTCCTTCCTCGAGCTACATCCTCAGTAAGATATTCGTAGGCTACAAGCTGTGCATCCTCACGGAGTCCATCAACTTTTAAAAGCTCCACAAATATCTCTACTTCTGTGTAAAATTAAGGACCGGTCTTCCAAATTGCAGAAGCAATTGATTCCATTCTGCTTTTTAGCCCATCAAGCTCTTCACCCAAGTTGTTAGAGGCACCATGCTTTCTTTTATATATCACCTTTGAAGATGTTCTCGATACAAGACAGGTTTTGGGATCTTGTTCTTTACCTTTTGAAGGGCGAATGCATTCTACATCCTTCTCTTGAATATTGTAGGCGTCTAAAAATGCCTATAGGTATCCACGCACAGCTCGAGACGGAGAGAAGATGATGAAGTCGTTATCCGAGTCTAAGAGGATTATCTATCGTCGATAAGCGCATGAAGCGAAATGACGAACCAAGTGGCCCGCGTGCGTTAATCAACACGCGCATCAGCTCGCGCGCATCAATCAACACGCGCGCGTCAATCAGTTTGCGCGCGTTGGTCAATCCCACAACAAAGCGTGCAAGTCAACAAGATGATCAATCACGCGAAACGGGGGAAAACTACAAGTCCCGGAAAATTAAAAAAGTCAGAAAACATACAAGTTCGGCGCAAAGCCAGATCACCAGAAGGTGACTCGGCGGCCGAACCACCAAATGGTGGCTCGGCCATGGTCGAGCCACCATTTGGTGGCCCGGCCAGGGCCGGCCAAGGCCGAGCCACCATTTGGTGGCCCGGCCAGGCCGAGCCACTGGGTGGCAGTTCAGCCAAAATCAGTTTTTTCGGTTTTTATGGATTCTTTCAGGATTTGATTTGTTCCTGAACATTCCAACCGATCCGATACTGTGGTTATGCGGTTTCTAACTTAAGATAGAGAGGATCCCTCGTTTTGATCCAAGAAAACCACCAACCAAGCCTATAAATAGAGGCTCCGGGGGTACCAACCAAGCCTATAAATAGAGGCTCGGGTGTTCATTTTTAGGAGAGGAGATCAAGAGGGCGAGGTGCTGCCGGTTTATCAAGTGCATAGCCACGAATTTCAGAGAGGGTTAGCAGATATTGGCGATCTCCTGTGCATAAAGAGTGGAGTTCGAGAGATCTGAGACCCGTCCCCTATTCCTCCGGATTTAAGCTTAGTCTTAAATCCCGAGAAGAGCCGTGATTTTGCTTAGTCAAAATCGTCGCTACTGCAATTACTTCCTTCGTAAAGTGAGAGCATTGATTATCCAACTTCTGCTAACCGGATCTGATCCGCGGTGGTCCACGGATATTAACGTCCCCGGCACAGGCAAAGATCCTACGCAAGCAGCGGGTGATAAACGTCCGTTGCGCTGTTTGACAAGAGTTGTAATCTTTATTTTTATTGTATAAAGGAGATCTTATAAAAAGATCAACTTTTTATTTGGGTTTATTGTAATGACCAAAGTTGTAATAGATTCGATGACGATGAAAACAACAACTTTTGACCCAAATAAGCTGGCGACCAAAGTGGGAGCCAACAGCTTCGCTGCCGAAGCTGTCGTGCCGTAACCACGGATCCAGATCCCGGTTTACGAAGAGGCCGAGTACGAGTTCGACCAACTAAAATTCGAAGACTATCTGTCATCCTCCTCCTCCAGATCCTCTGCCCCTCGCAAGCGCAGGAAGATCAAGGGCCCCGTTGCCGCTGCAACCCCGCCTTGTAATGCCCTTCTGGCCTTTAATGAGCCCAGATCTACAGATCTGGACCTTTCCTCTATCAAGGAGTTAATTGCAGAAGGCACGCCAACCCTATCAAAGAGTGCACGCCAAAGACAGCGCCAACGACTTGCGCATCGACTCAGTAAGGCTTTGGAGTCGGTTGACGGGATTCGCTACGAAGCGGATCTGAAGTCCAAAAGGTGCAAACCCCTTCAGCAGCAAATGAATGGCGTATTCTCCAAGCCAACAGCGAATGAATAGATCCAAGTCAAACGGACCCGCTCAACCCTCAAGGAGCGCATTCAGAAGCGTCATGACTTGATTGCGCATGCACGGATCCTCGTGCGAGAAGCACAAAAGCTGAAGCAGAAAGAAGTGGTTAAGAAGCCACCGAGATCACGCCGAGTCTGGATGCCAAAGTCTAAACTGGCATAAAAAACAAACCAAACAGTGCCCGAAAGCGTCGGAGAAACCAGAAGACCAATTGGTGGCTCGGCCAAATTCAAACCACCAAATGGTGGCTCGGCCAAGTTTAAACCACCAAATGGTGGCTCGGCCAAGTTCAAACCACCAAATGGTGGCTCGACCAAGTTCAAACCATCAAATGGTGGCTCGGCCAAATTCGAACCACCAAATGGTGGCTCGGCCAAGTTCAAACCACCAAATGGTGGCTTGGCCAAATTCAAACCACCAAATGGTGGTTCGGCCAAAGTCAAACCACCAAATGGACCACCAAATGGTGGCTCGGCCAAGTTCAAACCACCAAATGGTGGCTCGACTAAATTTAAACCACCAAATGGTGGCTCGGCCAAGTTCAAACCACCAAATGGTAGCTCGGCCAAAGTCAAACCACCAAATGGTGGCTCGGCCAAAGCCAAACCACCAAATGGTGGTTTGAGCAAAACTCAGACTGGTTTGGTTCGTTTCACTACTGATTCACTTCCTATAGTCCCGTCTGAGTTTCCGGCGGCCCTTATTCCTGTCTCGATGAATTCTACACTCCCGGTGATGCCTCACGACCACAGAGACTTATTCCGTTTCAAGATGAGGATGACGGATCGCCTGGGTCCCTAGCACGAGGATCAAGGCAAAGTTTTGATAAAAGAACGCTTGGATCCGGTGACTGAACCTTGAGCAATCACTCGAGCTGGGGGTCGCACACGCCCTCGCAACAAGTCAGGGCCTTTCTATAATAGGAAAACCCCTGCACTTGATCACCTCGGATGGCGAATTGAAGACCAAGAGCCCATCAAAAGCTCGCGCTCCCAAAAGCGTAGCTCCAAACACGTGACTCTTAAGAACGCCAATAAGACAGCAAGCTCTCAGAAGGAAACGTGTTCGTCAGACGATGACGTTATACCTGAGAGATCGTGCCAACACGCGATAAGTTACTCCGGTCTTCAGACTGATGAGTTGTACTATCAGGCTGGGGATACGAACAGACCTCCAAATAGAAGTACCCAAGAAACGGACTCTCATTGTCTGTGCATAAACATTATCAGGGCAGTTTTATCGGCATGTAGCTGCCCTAAGGCCTCTCCGCGGAGGGTCTCGGTATTCGAGAGGATCTCTAACGGAATGGCCAAGTCCAGACCAAAGCGTCTCTGTAAAGAGCGATCGACTGTTCAAGGTGACGAACTCCCGGAAGTCACAATAAATATGGCTAATAAGGGAAAGTCAATTCGACCTTCTAGCTCTGACCCGCTTATATCGCATCGTCTAACCCGGTTGTGATCGGGAACTATTAGACAAAGGGATTATCTAAGAATGCAGAATGGATTATCCTCCGATGATGAAGCATCAGATGCCAACTCTGCAGTCACTTCTGACCAAATGGTGTCTAGCCCAGGACAATTGCACGAGGCATTCATGGTCAACACCGAGCAAATCGCCAAAATTCTCGAGGATGCTCTAACCAAACAGAAAGAGGCATTCAAGATCGAAATGGAAATGGCTATGCTACAAATGAAGGAAGAGCATGACCAACAAATTCGGGCTCTGTCCAATCAGTTCGGTGAATCCAGCCATCGTAACCTTGCTCACCAAGTAGGTAACGATTCAGATGTGGATGAACGTCTCGATACTGAGAACCCTTCCCTTGACCAAAACGCTGGGGGTGGTCCTACCAATAATGACAACACTGGGGGTGGCCCCGTTATCCTCTTAAGAATCGTCCAAGCCCTCATACGAGCGAGGATGAGAAAATAAAAGATCTCGAAAGAAAAATCAATGCTCTGATGTCTGCTCGAGAGGTGAAAAGGACTGGTATTCCGTGTCCATATCCGAGAGAGTGGGATTCGATCCCGTATCTGACGAAGTTTAACCTTATCAACTTCACGCTGTTCGACGGGAAGGGTTCGCCCACTCAGCATTTGATCTACTTTAAGTCCCACTTGGGCATGATCTCTGACAATGAAGCCTTGATGGTTCGGTCATTTGTCGGCACCCTTCGCGGGCCCGCCTTCGATTGGTACCGCCGTCTCAAGTCTGCAAGCATCACTAGCTGGGATGACCTGGAGAGCCTATTCCTCGCTCATTTCTTTGATGATGACGCTGAGGTGTCGATCAAGACAAATAAGAAGATGACGAGACAGTCGACGACTTCGTCAAGCGCTTTCGGAATAAAGCAATGAACTACCGAGATCCGATCACGGAGGACTTCATCCTCCAGACATGTCATAACAACCTATCTATTGAGATATTGGAAGTTATGGGAGTCGCACCATCCAACACTTGAAAAGACTTGAAGGTGCACGGTGAACAAGCCCAACACTTCCTCCGAAGGAAGAAGACGGAGAGGAGCCAACCGACGGCTAATCCTCCGAACTCGAACTTCGCCTCCTGTGGTAAGGGCAAGGCACCTGAGAGGAGCCAACCGACGGCTAATCCTCCGAACTCGAACTTCGCCTCCTGTGGTAAGGGCAAGGCACCTGCAGCTGCTGTTGGTGCTAATCAAACATCACAACGGTAATCCCGAAGACAGCAAAAGGTTTCGGACCCAAAACTCCAAAAAGAGTACTCCTTCAAGGACGAAGATGTTCCAGCCATCTTCGAGTCCCTCCTTGAAAATTATAAGATCAAGCTACCACCTATCGTCAATCAGGAGGAAGCTGATAATACTACAGATCCAAAGTACTGTGCGTATCACAGGAGGATCCTTCATCCCACTAAGGATTGCTTTGCTCTCAAGAATAGCATCCAAACCTTGGTTGAAGCAGGCGTTATATCGCTCAATTAAGCCGAATGAAGACTCTGATAAGTATAAGAGTATAAACTGCTCCTTCCTACACTCCAAAAAGTATACGAGTATAAACTGCTTCTCGGTCATCCAACTAAGTACAATGTTAAACCTGATTTTACAAAAGAAGCTGGGGGTGGATGATTTATGTAACAGGAAGTTCCTAGAGAATCTTATATTCTTAAGGATAACCCGAACATGTGTCCAAGGATAACGTACTCCTCGTTACACCTAGTTTTGTAAAGAAAGCTGGGGGTGGATAATTCATGTAACGGGAAGTTCCCGGAAGAATGTTAAATGTAATATTCTTAGGGATAACCCGATCATTGTGAACAAAGTGATAAACACTAAACTCCTACTATGATTTCCGAACACTCTTTTGCTGAGATAAGATTCGATCACTTCATTGGATCAATTTTCCCTCATAAAACTCTCATTGGTGTTTGACGACTCACAGTCTCCCACCACAAAATCCCCCACCGATCAGACTAATTGACGGTGGGACCACCAAAATTCTACCAGTTCAATCCATTCAAACTTCTGCTATGTTCGTGCACTCAACACTTTCATAGTTAGAGTCCGGATATAATGCTTAGAATTTTGATCTGTCAATCCTTGACGAATTGTCAAACCCATTCGTGTTAAATCCTTATCACTTGACACCAAGAACCCCTACCGAGTGATTTGTACAGGTCAACACTCCCACTGTGATTTGTACTCCCACTCCCACTGTCCATTTGGTCAAACCTTCCTATAGTTAGGCCCACAATCAAAATTCCCTTTCGATTCCTTCAATGAACGAGAGGTCCACAAATCAAGTGATCGAACCTATAAAAGTTAGGGTCATCTCACACTCCCACTCTCACTTGGTCAAACCTTCCTACAGTTTGGACCACATTCAAAATCCCCTCTCGATTCCTTCAATGAACGAGAGGTCTATTTTCAAATCGAGCAATCAAACCTTCCTACAATGAGGATCGTCTCAAACCTCCCATTCGGTCAAACATTCCTATGGTTAGGGCCAAAACCAGAATCCCCTTTCGATTCCTCCAATGAACGAGAGGTCCACTTTCAAACCGGATGATCAAACCTTCCTACAGTTAGGGTCACCTCAAACTCTCGCTTGGTCAAACCTTACTACAGTCAAAGTCAAAACCCCAATTCACTCTCGATAAACGAGAAATTTACCTTTAGTTTGATAATCAAACCTTCCGACAGTTAGGGTTATCCGAATTTTTTTTTGATTCTCGGAGTGGGGATCCCACTCCTAGTTTCACCTTTCCAGATTCTGGGGGTGGAGATTCCACCTCGAGTCTCCTTTCCAACTGGAGATAGAATATAAAATTCTTCCTCTTCAGCTTTGGGAGATAGAATATAAAATTTTTCCTCTCCCTCATCGGGTTCGTCTTTGCCCCAAAAGAAGACACCACTCTTTCAACTCCCAAAATCTGTGCCTCACACACACGGTGAATTTTATCCCGAAGCCTAAGTAGGGATAAGTCAACGCCTAACATGCGTTGTTGGTCAGTCTTTTACCGTAAAAAGGAAAAAAGCCCGCATATTCGATATTGTGGCAGGTTATTATTAATAACACCAAAATCCGTGCCTCACACGCACTGGGAATTTTATCCCGAATCCTGAGTAGGGATAAGTCAACGCCTAACACGCGTTGTCGGTTTAGTCTTTTACCGATTGAAAAAGACACCAGAATCCAGTATGGGGTATTTTATCCCAAAACCTAGGTAGGGATAAGTCAGCGCTTAACCCGTGCTGCTGGGTGGTTCGTTCCCGTGAAAACGACCGAGTCTACGTATTCAATATCGTAGCAACAAAAATCCATGCCTTTTATGTATGGGGAATTTTATCCCGAATCCTGAGTAGGGATAAGTCAACGCCTAACACGCGTTGTCGGTTTAGTCTTTTACCAATTGAAAAAGACACCAGAATCTAGTCTGGGGTATTTTATCCCGAAGCCTAAGTAGGGATAAGTCAACGCTTAACCCGTGCTGCTGGGTGGTTCGTTCCCATGAAAACGACCAAGTCTACGTATTCAATATCGTAGCAATAAAAATCCATGCCTTTTATGTATGGGGAATTTTATCCTGAATCCTGAGTAGGGATAAATCAACGCCTAACACGCGTTGCCGGTTTAGTCTTTCACTGATTGAAAAAGACACCAGAATACCAGTCTAGGGTATTTTATCCCGAAGCCTAAGTAGGGATAAGTCAGTGTTTAACCCGTGCTGCTGGGTGGTTCGTTCCCGTGAAAACGACCGAGTCTACGTATTCAATATCGTAGCAACAAAAATCCATGCTTTTTATGCATGGGGGATTTTATCCCGAATCCTGAGTAGGGATAAGTCAACGCCTAACACGCGTTACCAGTTTAGTCTTTCACCGATTGAAAAAAACACCAGAATACCAGTCTGGGGTATTTTATCCCGAAACCTAAATAGGGATAAGTCAGCGCCTAACACGCGTTGTCGGGTAGTCTTTTCACAGGAGAAAGACGAAGACTACGTATTCAATATCGTAGCACTAAAAGAGTTAACTCTTTTAGCATAACGTTACATGCAGAACGGACTTAAACAATCCGCATGCTAGCCCGACTCAAACGATACTCGGTAAAGGCTTATCAAACCCGTTGATGGTTGAGAATTTGCCAAAAATTCTATAAATATGAGTCATTGACGTATCAGCTTCATTAGTTGGTCTCGTGACTTGAGCATCCAACAAATTCGGAATAAGATCCACACGTGCAGATGAAACAACTTTAATAGTTGGTCCTGCAGCCTAAAATTTGGGACCGCCACGCTCTAATGCCCTAAGAGCTTAAACTGTGTAGACTCTAGTAAACATACGAGTATAAACCGTGTTAACGCCAATCAACGCATTGCGATGAAAGTCAACGCCAATCAATACAAAACCCTAAGGTCAACGCCGAGCAATGCGTAGCCCTAGATCAATGCCGATCAACGCGTTGCGACAAAGATAATCAGTTCAAAGTCAACTCAATGACACGAGCCAAAACTAACTCACCAATTCTGATTCAAGACTTCGACAACGGTCAGATGATAAACGCAGCGCCGGAAGACCTTCATCTATTCGACAAAGCACTGGATAGACTGAAGGCTGAGGAAGTTAAGAATTGAAACAGTTCACAGGCCCTTTGACACCGACTAAAGGCTGGGGACTATCATATCCAAAGCATTCCAGACTCCTCCATAAAGGAATGAGTCTGAAATACTTTGGAGGGGGTATCTGTAAGCATCTAAAAATACCTATAGGTATCCACGCACAGCTCGAGACGGAGAGAAGATGATGAACGTTGTTATCCGAGTTTAAGCGGATTATCTGTCGTCGACAAGAGCATGAAGCAAAACGACGAACCAAGTGGCCCGCGTGTATCAATCAACACGCGCATCAGCTCACGCGCATCAATCAATACGCGCGCGTCAATCAGTTCGCACGCGTTTAACGGTCAATCCCGCAACAAAGCGTGCAAGTCAACAAGATGATCAATCACGTAAAACGGGGGAAAACTACAAGTCCCGGAAAATCAAAAAAGTCAGGAAACATACAAGTTCGGCCCAAAGCTAGATCACCAGAAGGTGACTTGGCGGCCGAACCACCAAATGGTGGCTCGGCCATGGCCGAGCC
>NC_033795.1:21144654-21220330 GCF_001876935.1 Asparagus officinalis
TTTTTCGGTTCTTTTATGGATTCTTTCGGGATTTGGGGTTCCAACTGCTCTGATATTGTTGTTAGACAGTTGCTAACTGAAGATAGAGGGAATCCCTCGTTTTGATCCAAGAAAACCGCCAACCAAGCCTATAAATAGAGGCTCGGGTGTTCATTTTTAGGAGAGGAGATCAAGAGGGCGAGGTGCTGCCGGTTTCTCAAGTGCATAGCCAAGAATTTCAGAGATGGTTAGCAGATCTTGGCGATCTCCTATGCATAAAGAGTGGAGTTCGAAAGATCTGAGACACGTCCCCTATTCCTCCAGATTTAAGCTTAGTCTTAAATCCCGAGAAGAGCCATGATTTTGCTTAGTCAAAATCGCCGCTACTGCAATTACTTCCTTTGTGAAGTGAGAGCATTGCTTATCCAACTTATGCTAACCGGATCTGATCCGCGGTGGTCCATGGATATTAACGTCCCCGGCACAGGCAAAGATCCCACGCAAGCAGCGGGTGATAAACGTCCATTGCGCTGTTTGATAAGAGTTGTAATCTTTATTTTCATTGTATAAAGGAGATCTTATAAAAAGATCAACTTTTTATTTGAGTTTATTGTAATGACCAAAGTTGTAATAGATTCGATGATGATGAAAACATCAACTTTTGACCCAAACAGTTTCCTTATCATCTTCTTGATTAGTATTGATAGAACTTGATTCATCTCTTTTACTTTCTATCCAAGTTCGTCTTTCTTAGGCAATTTCAGAAGCTAAACCAGCGGCCCTATCTTTTCCATAAATGATTTGCAAGTTTTGAAAACATGGTACATGTTTGTAACAAAATTGTTTTGCTCTAGGATATGCCTACTAATAAAGAATCAACTTCCACCATTGATGCTGAAAAAATAAGCAACTATGACATGGAAATTTGATTTCACTGGTAAGAAATAAGGCATTCTAGACGGAAAATTTCGTCTATGATAGTTATATTTTCGTCTACATAGACTATCTCAGACGGAATTCCGTCTAGGATGTTCGTCTAATTAGTTTTTGTCTAGGATATAATATCCTAGATGGATTTTCCGTCCGAGAAACATCCTAGACGGAATACCCCAGACGAAAAAAAATTCCGTCTAGAAAACATCATAGACGAACATCGTAGATAGGAAAATTTTTTGTATGGGATACTATCCCAGAAGGAAATCCATCTGGGATGCATCCCAGACGAAAAAGCCGTCTGAGATAGCATCCTAGATAGAAAAGCCGTCGGAAATAGCATCCCAGACGGTTTTCCGTCTGGGATACATTCCAGACGGCTTTTCTGTCTGGGATGCTTTGGTCATCCCAAACAAAAATTTCATCTGGGATAGTATCCTAAATGGATTATCCATATACAATTTTTGCAATTTATTTTCGTGAATTTCCTATAATTACATAAACCTATAAATTCAATAATAATCCACATCCAATCAAATATGCAATTCCAGGTTTTAAATCAACAATCCAAAATCCAAATATCAGTCCAAATCACATACCATATTACTCAAATTAGTCCGATACAAGCCAACCAATATATACAAACGAATAAACTATCCGTAAAACAACTTATAATCATCCACACATACCACTTCACAGTATAAACACGTCAAACACAGTTTTTATACATATCATCTCTCTCTCTCTCTCTCTCTCTCTCTCTCTCTCTCTCTCTCTCTCTTACATATAAATATATACATCCAATACATAATCAACTCACAGGGGATCATTGTCGATACAGCTGATAATATCAACACGTAGAGAGTCATCCAACCTGTTTAACAAAGATAAGTTTCTTTTTTTAGTTAAGAATAGATTTTAATGTAATACAAGTGGGTTTTGAGGGGGGAGCAGTAATTGACAAATTAGCTATAAAAACTAAAATGATGAATCATCTCAAGTTTTTTCTTTTTTTCCTGAAGATGATATGGCAAGGAATCCTTGTTTATATTCATCATATTAAAATGCACAATGCATAATTTATTTTTTTCCTCTAAAGTTATGGTAACTTGCAAGTATATTATATTTTAATGAACATTTCACTAGTACAAAATTGATCTGTCCAAACGGTTCTAACCGTTTGGGCAAATGCAGTCCCAAACGGTTACAACCGTTTGGCCGAGTAAAAAACCGGTTTGGGCTAAAGCCGTTGGGGAAGAGTTTTCCCCAACGGTCACCCAAACGGTTAAAACCGTTTGGGTGAAAAATATCCCAAAGGTTTCAACCGTTTGGGCTAAATTTTAGCCCAAACGGTTACATCCGTTTGGGCAATTTATCGCCCAAACGGTTTCAACCGTTTGAGCTATTTATTTTAATAGTTTTAAAATTTTGGCTTTTTTATTTTTTTTCATCTGTTTATATACACATCTCACATAATAAGTACTCAACATCTCACAATGAAATCAAAATATTCTCATACTTTTCTAAATATCCAATGTTATATATTTATACACAATGTTTACTCAATATACTTAGAGACAAAACATATACATACACAATGTACTCAATATCTCATAATGAAAAGCATATAATATTATATACTTGTCTCTAATATCCAAAATGTCCAACATAATCAATCAAGTCAAGGAAAAAAGAAATTCCTCAAAGAATGTCCTCTTAGGAAAAACCTGAACGCCTCAAGTCTGCAAATATCCTAACAAGATTCTCCTGTGATAAACCTTGAGCACTGGAAATAGAAGTGTTGCTAGTCGAAGCGGGATGAACAGAATATGGTATATCGGTAACGGGCTGAGGAATTAGAGCAGCACAAGTAAAAGATGGTGGATCATTAGGAGTGGGAGCAGGACGAGTAAAAGATGGTGGATCATTAGGAGTGGGAGCAGTACAATCGTCCTGAGAATTAATCTGTAAAGTAATAGCAATATATGAGCTAGCATATATACGTGACTGAGTGTTAAGTCTATGCATATGTTTATGTGTATATAAGTATTAGATGTATGTATATTTGTGTATGCTAGCGTACATGTATATACGAGAGTGTGTATATTAGCATATGTACCATATTGTTATTAATCCAATGCATCTGAGACCTAAGCTCCTCCCTAAGACTGTCCATCTCAGCTACCCGAGCTCTAAGATCAGCAACCTTGCGACGTAGCTCCTGATTAGAAGTGCTGATTTCTGGTATGTTAGACGCCCTCAAATAAGACCGAGTGACACCAATGCTCATGGCTCTTTTATAACCACCATGATTCCCTCCGTGCAGGGAATATAACATCTGGGTGAAAGAAAGTGCATCATCCTCTGGGTTGAGTCGACCCCTGATGAGGTTGCCTTTTCGATGACCTGCTCCTACACGATACAAAGTATTCAAATATAAGTCAAAAAAGAAAGAGTAGATATATTTAAGAAAAAATTAAAAACATAATAGAAGTATGATTATAGCATAAAAGCAGTTAAAGTTTCATGCAAGTACAATTGTTGCGACTATTTCGTATTTAGCTGTAGTTGCTACAAAATTTCATCTATATGAATGCTACAAAAAACGTGCGAAGATATATAAGTGCAAAGTGAGTGAAACTATAAGGTATTTAAGTGCTATTTAGCGTTTGCACGTTAGAAGGTTTTAGTGCGAACAAAAAATGTTTTGTGAGTAATAAGTGGCTAACCCGAGTATTTTTGTAGTCTTATAGTAGCTTCACTGGCTTATACACTATCTTTATACAGCATATAAATAACCTATAATTGTTCTCAATACAAATGCACCTCAAGACAAATGCATCACAACAAAATGTAGGTCAAAATTTTTATGATCGTTTTGCGGAAAACTATTTCAGATAACAAGCAAGACTTAACATAAGAAAAAGGGATATATGCAGAAACAACCTGAAAGACAATTGCATTTATGATAAACTGTAAAAAATGGAACAAAAGTTAATCCAAATAAGAAGATCGAGCTTGGAAATGATAGAGGGTATTGTAGGCTGTCTAAAAATCACAATAGATAGCTTATCCTCCATCAAACACCGACGATGAATGTTACAATCTGACGACCTTCACGACAACCGATGAGAGCTCTAGCTCAACAGCATTCACAACTAACATCCGGAGTTACAATCTGACGACTCTCATATTCTCAAGGAGCCAAGACGAAGATTACAAGACAATGATCTTTGCAACGCTATGACAAAAGAGATTACTTGTTGATAATCTCTCCAAAGCAAGACGCGGAACTCATCACCGCGCTCTAAGACCAAAACGCGGAGGTCCTCCCCGTGTATCAACACCAAAATGCGGAGGTCCTCCCCGTATGTCAACACTAAAACACTGGAGTCGGACCCGCGTTACAACATCAAAACGCTGGGGTCGAACCCACGTTACAACATCAAAACGCTGGAGTCGGACCCTCGCGTTTCCAAGCTTCAACAAGCAAAACGCGAGCGACCCCCACGTTTCCAAGCTATGACAAGCAGAACGCGAGCGGCCCTCGTGTTTTTGACGTTCAGTCAACACCCACCCTCGCGTCTCAATTCCAAGACGTGAGGTTAGGGTCCTGAACGCCAACGTGGGCGTTTGACTCGTTCAAACATGAGTCGAACGGTTTCAGAACTGTTTCCCCACGATTTGAGGAAATCACGCCCACTTAGGAGCAGATTTAGAGGGCAGTTACAACCTCTGATCCACCTATAAAATCTCAACAAACTCAACTGAGTTAAAGGCTGGCCCTTTTGGAATCAAAAAAGAGGGGCTCGGTTGGGAATTCGGGAGGATCTCAACCACTCGAGCTTGGTGATTCAGCAACAACAGCGGCAAAATCCTTGGAGATAGGATTTTTGAATCAAGCTCAGAGGATTAAATCTGAGAAGATTCGTCAACAACAGAATGACAGCTTGATCATTAACCGAATTTTTGGTTCTAACAACTCTATTCACAGAGTTCTAACTCGTTCAGAGTTCTTAAACTCTTTCAGAGTTATTCATCAAACTTTCCACAGAAGTTCATTGTTCCCACGAGATAAAAGACGGTCGGATCGTCAACGGAGAGTAAATTCGACGCGAGCAATCGAAGGAAGCATTCCATCGCTATCGAGAAGAACTCAGTTTTAAACAAAGGAGAGAATCAAAATTCATTCTCTTCTCTTTTGTAATCAAGTTGTAATCGGAATCAAAGAAATACAAGTCAATTTTCTTTGTTCTCTTTATCGAATTATTAGTGGTGGTGGTACATCGATGTCACTTTTGACCGATGATGACTATCCTCAGATACGAGCAAGTTACACTAAGAAGCAGATGTGGGTGACAGCTTAAGGACTTTATGCTAATCAAAGCAGAGGAGATGACAACATTGCTGTTTGGAGCAGTAGGTAAAATTTCAGATAAAACATTCGACACAAGAATCCATAGTAATATGTGCATACCAGCAAAACTTCACACACATTATGTCAAAAAAATCTTCACATGTTTATCCATTACTCCCAATAGTAGCAAATCTATTCATTCATTTGCATATTGTGTCAACTCAAAAAATTATACATCTCTATTTAAATGGTTAGCAAAGTGAAGAAGTATCTGCATTTGCGTAAGTGATAATGAACTTTTATTTTGTGAATGAAGTTAAATGTAGTTCTCAATAATCTATGATGCCTACAGAATGAACTTTTATTTTGTGAATGAAGTTAAATGTAGTTCTCAATAATCTATGATGCCTACAGATTATTTATCAGCCAAATATAATTGTGAATGAAGTTAAATGTAGTTCTCAATAATCTATGATGCCTACAGATTATTTATCAGCCAAATATAATAAATAGATAAATAAAAGTAAAATTTTTGACACTGTGTACTCATTAATAACCTCTGTAATTTGAGTCAAGTTTTAACTGTTCGACGCAGAATAGGTATTGTGGGGACATGTGAATGCTTACTTCAAATCAAGTCCCATTGACGGACTTAAAAATAAAAAGATCCTGCTATGTGAATCCAATGTTCGATGCAAGAAAATCACACTTAATTCATGCTAGAAGTTTGGGATGTGGGGTGGAGTTTTCATTATTTTCCTTCAAGTTAATTAGGATTTAGGTACAGTGATAGCGGTCAGAAGGATGAATGTCATAACATCATGATTTTAACAGAGTACGAAAATTTTCCTTGCTATGACGGACTACATCTCCTCCAAAAAATATAGTTTGGTCCTTGATGACCTGCTCTAAATAACTGCTCCAAATTTGTCCACTTTCTAAAGTAGAAGAGCCTCCAAATACAAGTCCATATAGACTAAAATGATCATTTACAAAAGAAAAATAACTACTAATTTACAGGCTGATGAGCAAAAAGCTTAAATGTTATATTTCTGATTATCATGTTCATTCCATAAACTGATGTGTCTACGAGTATGACATGCAGATATTGATCCTTACATGGACAAATGAACCTCCCATATCGGACCATATCGTGTCTACGTACAAAGTCCATGAAAGCACTAACTTCATTAACGAAAATAGATTGCATGCGTTCTCCACGACCCATGTACATCCAATCCTTATCTCTGATGTAGTTACGAGCCATGCTAACCTTTAAGATGTTGATTTATTAGTAACGACTTCTAAAAACATGGATTTAGGGAATAAGCTAAGCATGATAATGTATATTTCATCAGTTTTCTTTAATAAGATAGAATTACAATTACTAAGAAAATAGAAACGGGAATTTCTTAGCTATAAAAATCCTAATGTTCTTCTCATCACACTGATCGGGAATCTACGAGTAAGAAAGATCTTTGTTTTATAATGAAAAGTAAATGTTCTTCTCATCACACTGATCGGGAATCTACGAGTAAGAAAGATCTTTGTTTTATAATGAAAAGTAAAATTTCCCCTTTCTTTGGTAATTCATGTCTATCTTTTTAGTTTCTATTTTGAAACATTTGTAGGACTTATTAATTCCCACGATTTGATTAGCACTTACAGGTTCAATAAACCATGATTTGATTATCCATTTTACCCCTTTCAGTAGATCAATGCGACCTCATCTAAGTAGATCGATAATTCCATTTAACGGTTAAAAAATTTGATGGACAAAAGTTTCTATCCACTCATAAAGGAAAAAACAACAATATTAAACAAGCCTATTTGAGATAATATCATACTCATACCCATTGAAAGGGTGCCGCATACCCCTGACTGCCAAACAAAATTCATCACAATTAAGTAACCATCATAATATTACCTGACTGTCAAACAAAATACACCGTACTTGATTGACCAACCATCATAATGTTATCTGCATCAACTATACCTGAGGAGGCGGTGGAGGTACGCGGTGGAGGAGGAGGCGGTGGAGGCACGCTTTTGAGGAGGAGGCTGTGACGCCCTAGGGTTCACACAAGGCTGTAGTCCAAGGTAAAACCCGGATTGTCAAACTTGCCAAGCATAAAACACCGTGCTACGATATGTTTCACCATCATAATTACTATCTCTCTAGTAGAAATAACAAATAGGTGAAGGTACAGACAGACAAATAAAAGAAATAGAGTAAAGCCATATATACACCGAGGAAGCATGAGAATAATCATCAGTGAGCCTAACTAAAATAGAGTACAAATACCTCTGAGTCTGAAATAAACCTCAAGTACGATGAGTCAAATAAAATATCACTATGACTCTCAACCTCTACAAAATAAAATACAAGTCTAGAGTCTGAACATAAACAACTAACTGTGGAGTTCTGAAACTTGTAGAAAAATATTTTAGGATGCCAAGCCAAAGCAGATCTCCAATCCAAAAGCCAAAATCACCCAAAAAATCCACTTGAAAGCATCCAATATTCTCCAAGAATCAAATTAGGGTTTGTGGGGGGTTTGGTGTGTTGGACCCTAGAGGGGGGGTGATTAGGGTCAAGAGGCTATAATTATGCAATAAAAATTAAGACAAGCAAACCATAATATTCTAATGCAATCAAAGTAGAGGAAATAGGGTTAGGAATCGTTATCCTTTGACGCGCGATGTGTTAACGAGGTTCGGTCCGCTGACCTACGTCCCCGCTCCCCACTCTCGAGGAGAAATCCACTACACAACCAGGTTTGGAAGCCGGAACTTCGTCTACATAGCGATCCCCTCACGATCTCACACTACACAGTTGATCTCACTAGATCACACTTCCTCACAGTTGATCTACACAAGATCACACTCACAAGATAGTAGAAATAGTGTAAGACTCTCTCTTTACAACGTCCCTATGGCAAAGAGAAGGAGTACACTGAAGCTGGGAAGTGAACACACACAAAAACTCCGAGAAACAGGCTTTGAAAATATTGCTCAAGAAAACAACGTCTCTGGTTTTTGCAAAGGCTAGGGCACTGAGGAAGAAGAAGGGTATAGGTTTAAATAGGAGAAACCACCTATTTCAAAATCATAACCTAATCTCCCCAAAGAAGAAACAATCTTCCAACAGACTGTGCCAAAGATCATGTATAGTTGGCACATGAACCCAGGCAAAAGACCGTTGAAAAAGACCATCGCTCGACCGACGGAATTTTCGGTCGACCGCGAGCCAGATCTGAAAACGAGAAATCAAGCAGAGACTTCTTCGGTCGACCGGTCCGGTCGACCGATGGAAATTTTGAGTTATCGATCGACCGTGGCGGTCGACCGGTCGACCGCATTCTGATACATTCCAAAATACTGATTTTGACACACTTAAACAATTTGTAAAATATTCATTTGATTTCTGAAAATTGTAAAACTTTGTAAAATATTTTTAATACTAAAAACAAATTGTTTAGAAAAGGAATTTTGCAAATAAGTCCTCATACTTGTGAGAAATAGTATTTTATGAAAAACGCTTAAAAAACATAAGTATGAAAACGTGTGTGTGATATCTCAATAGCTTTAAGTGAAATCGATAACTCTTTGCCTACATTCTAGCACTAGAGAGAAAATAAAAACTAGCTAATATCCTCACATAGAATACAATTCTTAAGTCTTGATATAGCTTGAGTTGGATGAAGCTTCTATATGAATTTGTTATTCTTGAAATAACATTGCTTCATCACTATGCCTCCTCCTCCTTTGGATATCATCGTTGTAGCGCATATTCCATCCAATCCTCCATTTATGGCACTAACATGCTTGATAAATGAATTTACTATATTTGCACTCAATAAGTCATTAGTATCGATAATGGTGGTTGTAAAACATCATCAAAACCTAAGGGCTAACAATGTCCCCCTTTTTGATGATGACAACCAACCATTATATAAGAGCAAAAAAAGGAAATATAGCTTATAGATAGGTGCTCCCCCTATCTATGAGCTCCCCCTAAACATATGCAACAATTGAGGATATTTTCTCTCCCCCTTTGTCACCATCAAAAATGGGGTAAAGAAACATGCATACAAAAAAAATAATGCAACCAAAAGAAGCAAGCAAGTTAGAACGTTCATATATTGTATAAGCTCAAGCCATTTCTTATGCGACAAAAATCATCCTCTCCAAGAGGCTTAGTAAATATATCCGCTAATTGAGATTTTGTGTCAACAAATACTAGGGATACATCTTGTCGCTCTACATGATCGCGTAAGAAATGATGATGCACATCAATATGCTTGGTTCTAGAATGCAAAACTGAATTTTTGGAAATATTTATAGCACTTGTGTTATCACAAAAGATTTTAATATTTTGAAAATTCAAATCATAGTCAACTAAGCTTTGTTTCATCCATAAAAATCATATAAATCAAAAGAGGTGTTTTTTGGATAAAATAAACAAAGATTAAAAGTTCCATTAACATACTTAATGATCCTTTTAACCGCAATTAAATGAGATGCTTTAGGAGATGCTTGAAAACGTGCACATGCACACACACTAAACATGATATCGGGTCTA
This sequence comes from Asparagus officinalis, assembly GCF_001876935.1. Taxonomy (NCBI): domain Eukaryota; kingdom Viridiplantae; phylum Streptophyta; class Magnoliopsida; order Asparagales; family Asparagaceae; genus Asparagus; species Asparagus officinalis. The sequence continues at coordinate 21,154,509 of NC_033795.1, forward strand.
CTAGCGGTGAGATAAAGAAGACTACATATCATGCCTCGGTATAGTTTTTGGTCCACATCTTCACCACTCTCATCCGCATTAAGCTTAACACTAGTACTCATGGGAGTAGGCGCATGCTTAGAGTTTTCCAAATTGAATTTCTTCACCAATTCCTTCGCATACTTGCTTTGTGAAATGAATATCTCATCCTTAGTTTGCTTGACTTGGAGCCCGAGAAAGAATGTAAGCTCTCCCATCATACTCATCTCAAAGTGATCCTACATAACTTTAGAGAATTCCTTGCACAAAGATTCATTAGTAGCACCGAAAATGATATCATCAACATATATTTGAACTAAAATAAAATCATTTTTCCTTTTTCTCACAAAAAGAGTGTTATCAATTGTTCCTTTTGAAAAATCATTTTCAATAAGAAAACTAGAGAGGCAAGCATACCAAGCTCTAGGAGCTTGTTTCAACCCATATAAAGCTTTTTGAACCCGGTAAACATGATTAGGGAAAACATGATCTATGAAACCGGGGGGTTGCTCAACATATACTTCCTCTTCTATAAAGCCATTTAAAAAGGCACTTTTAACATCCATTTGAAATAATTTGAAATTTTTAAAGCTAGCAAAAGCCAAAAACATCCTAATAGATTCCAATCTTGCAACCGGTGCAAAGGTTTCATCATAGTCTATGCCCTCCTCTTGATTGTATCATTGCCTTTGGGTACCCATATCATTTCATAAAAATCATGGTTGTCTTTAATCTTACAATGAGTAGAAATGTGTCCATGTTTCATACAATATGTGCACATAAAATTTCTTTTATATGTATGGGTGTGAGAACCATGAAACCTATTTCTACCATTGTGATCATAGTTAGCATAAGCATGAGTGGGTCTAGTCCTACAACTCTTAATTTCTAGTCTTTCAATCTTTGATCTTAATTGCTTATTATCGAAATCGAGATCTCCTAGCAATTCATCTTTTAGTGCAAGAGAGGTTGTTAATTGTTCTAGCTTGATATCACAAGAAGCATGCAACCTTTTAAAAGAAGAGTATTCTTTAGACATTCTTTTAAATTCAAAGTTTAATTCTTCTAAAGCCGTAGCTATGTCACATTGCATGTAGAAAGATTCACTTTCGGTCTCGGATATTATCTCATGTTCATTTGCCATGAAACAAATGTTGGGGTCATGAAGAGCAAGTTTGGCTCCTTCTTCATCACTATCCGAATCACTTGGTTCGGATTCTTCCTATCCGGCATACATAGCCTTCTTCTTCTTGTACTTCATGTACTTTTCCTTGAGCTTGGGGCAATCCTTAGCGATGTGGCCCGGTTCATTGCACTCAAAACATTTAACTACACGTGAGAAAAATTTGTTGTTAGATCGGGGGTTAAATTTCTTGTTCATTTTTATGAGTCTAGAGATTCTTCTAGAGAGATGAGCTACTTCTCTAGAAAAATCAACTTCACTATCCGATGACGAAGAGGAGTTATCACTAGCTCCTTTGAGAGCTATGGTCTTCAACTTTGGTGATGGCTCCTCAACTTCCCGTGATGGCACTTCCTCCTTCTCCTTCCCCTTGAGCTTCTTCTCATGGACCTTGAGCTTTCCGATGAGGCTATCGAGAGCTAGAGTAGTAAGGTCATGAGCTTCCTCAATGGTCGTAGCTTTGGGCTCCCATACCGGAGTCAAAGAGCGAAGTATCTTGTAGTTCATCTCTTGAATAGACAATTGCTTGTCAAGACCATGTAATTCATTGATGATATTAGTAAAACGGGAAAACATAGCATCAATGGATTCATTAGGAAGCATTTTAAATAGCTCATAATCATGCATAAGCCCACTAATCTTAGATTCCTTAACTTGGAGGGTTCCTTCATGTGTGATACATAATTTTACCTAAATTTCGTATGCGGTTGCACACGTGGAAACTCTATTGTATTTATTGGGGGAAAGACCACAAATTAAGGCGTTCATGGCCTTAGCATTGAGATTGGCTTGGTGCCTTTCTCCATCGGTCATGTTCCCGACTTTGGACTTCTCTACATATTTCTTTTCTATGAGCTCTAGGATGTCAAGATCAATGCAACGAAGGTAAATTCTCATCCTAGCCTTCCAATAAGAAAAATTACTCCCGGTGAAGAGTGGTGGGTCTAGTGGTGGATTATCCTTCTAACATATGCATATTCAAAGAAGCCTCTATTAGATCTTTTCTCTAAAGCGGTTAAACCAAAAACTAATATAGAGACCAAACTCTGATACCAATTGTTGTTCTTGAAATAACATTGCTTCATCACTATGCCTCCTCCTCCTTTGGATATCATCGTTATAGCGCATATTTCATCCAATCCTCCATTTGTGGCACTAACATGCTTGATAAATGAATTTACTACATTTACACTCAATAAGCCATTAGTACCGATAATGGTGGTTGTAAAACATCATCAAAATCTAAGGGCTAACATGGTGGCTGTTAGGGTTCTTAGAAAACTGAGAAAAATCGTGAAAGTTTGATATATGAATAAGGAAAAACGAATATTGGTTTTAGAAAACCAAAACCAACTCAAAACAGAAATCTGACTTTCTGCAGGTTTTGCGGTTGACCGTGACGGTTGATCGGACTGCGGTCGACCACGACTATTAACCGGACTGCAATTTTCCAGTTACACATATTTGGCCATTGTGCATGTTTCGACACTTTTCTTATGCATGTTTCGACACTTTTCTTTCTCATGAATGAAGTTGTTTATACTCAAAACACGTGGTATCATACTCATACCCTATTTAACTATATTTATCAAAATAAATATCCATAAATCATAATTAATCTCATATTAATTATATTAACATAAATTTTTGGGGTTTTACATTCCCCCCCCCCCCTAAAGAATTTCATCCTCGAAATTTCACAGTCGCATCGCAGTGATTTTTAATACGAGAAAAGCATAAAAAGGGGATAATCCAAACAAGGAAACCCTCACGTACACATCTTGTATCATTAATCTCTCGATTTGAAATATAAGCAACAATTAAACTTAACAATCTAAAATGCGTACATTCTCACTTAACCCCTAATTAGATAAAACTAGTACGTCGGACGAAAAATCCAGACAAGGAACCCCCCATATATATATCATATGTTCCGAATAATTAAGAGCTAAGTATTGAATGATCCATTCTAGCGTTAAATATAAATGTGACTAAACAACACATATAATCAAATCTTTCAACGCATATAAGCACATTTAAATATCAACCTTACCTGTTCAAACAGGTATGGGTAGTCGCGACGAACATCCTCCTCGTGCTCCCAAGAAATCTCTTCGGCTCCTTGCCGGTTCCACTGAACTTTTACTAATGAAATGACTTTGTTTCTAAGCTTTTTATTCTCTCTAGCAAGAATGCATACCGGAATAACTATGGTAGTCAAATCATCCTGTATCTCAACCTCTGATGAATCAATCACCCTCTGCTACTCTTTGTCACGCAAATGCTTCTTAAGCATCGAAATATAAAATACATCGTGTACACTCGACATCGATGCCGGAAGATCTAATCTATATGAAACAATTCTAATGTGCTCAATAATCCTGAAAAGACCAACATATCTCGGGGCGAGCTTCCCCCGTCTACCGAATCGTTGAACGCCCTTCATCGATGATACTTTTAACATAACTAAGTCTCCGACCTAAAATTCTAAGGGTCGTCTCCGCTGATCAGCATAACTCTTTTACCTACACTGTACAGCAAGAATACGCTCTCGAATCAATGCCACATTTTCCGTGGTCTGCCTAACTAGCTCTGGGCCAAGTAATAGACTATTCTCTGGCTGTGCTCAACATATAGGTGATCTGCAAGGCCTCCCATACAAGGCTTCATATGGTGTCATCCCGATGGTAGCTTGATAACTATTATTATATGCAAATTCAATCAATGGGATGTGATCCTCCTAGCTACCCTGAAAATCTATAACATATGCTCTCAGCATATCCTCCAATACATGATTCACCCTCTCGGTCCTGACTATCTATCTAGGAGTGAAATACACTACTAAATGATAACTGCCTGCCAAAAGCATCCTGAAAACTCCTCTAGAAATAAGATGTAAAGACTGAGCCTTGATTTGATACAATCGTCTCCGGAACTCAATGCAATCTAAAAATCTCTCGAATAAAAATCCTCGCATAGGTGTCTTCCATATAAGTCGTCCTCACAGGTAAGAAATACGCCGACTTTATCAATCTGTCTACTATCACCCAAATAGAATCATTTCCTTTCTTTGATTTAGGCAACCCTACTATGAAATCCATGAAAATATCTGCCCACTTCCACTCAGGAATGGGTAAAAGCTGTAGGGTTCCTACAGGTCTCTGATGTTCTGCCTTAACTTGCTGGCATGTATAACACTTAGCTACATAATCTGTAATCTCTCTGCGCATACCACTCCACCAAAAATACCTCTTCAGATCCTTGTACATCTTCGTTGTGCCTGGATGCACCTATATCTGCTGCGATGTGCCTCATCAAAAAAGTTCCCTCTTTAGCTATAGATTGTTCAGCATGACGATCCTGCCCTTCATCCGCTCCAATAGTCCAATCATCCTTGGGCTCTTTGGAGATCTCCCCCTTGCGGGTTTGAATCCACGACTCCTCTAATTGAGCTCCGACTAATCTATTTCCCCAAGACAGTTATACTGATAAAGCTCCTAGGAAAACACTGCTCCCGCTAATCTCTGGCTTGAAATTATAATGATTGAGGGTATAAAGATCCTGATATAGTGAACACCTCAAAGCCGCTAGCCCGGATGATACTGTATAGCGAACTCATAATCCTTAATAAACTCTATCCATCGTTGTTGCCTTTGGTTGAGTTCTTTCTATGAGAAGAGGTACTGTAAAATCTGGTGATCTGTGAATAACTCAAACTGCATCCGTACAAATAATACCTCCACGCCTTCGTGCAAAGACCACTACTGCTAGCTCCAAATTATGCGTGGGAGAATTCTTCTCATGAGTCCTCAACTATCTTGAAATATAGGCTACGAATCTCTGGATCTGCATCAATACTCCTCCAAGACTAGATAAAGATGCATCAGTGTAGATAATAAATGTCTTATCACTACTGGGAATAATCAATACTGGTGCTGAAGTCAACTTAGTCTTCAATGTCTCAAATGCCTTCTAGCACTCTGTGCTCCAAATGAACTATACACCCTTTTTAGTAAGGCGTATAAGTGGCGTCAAGATCTTCGAGAAGTCCTTAATAAATTTTCTATAATAGCCTGCCAGACCCAAGAAGCTATGAATCTCTATAACTATCTTCGGTTGCTCCCAATCAAGTACGATATCCACTTTAGCCGGGTCTACCGCAATGCCCTCCTGGCTGATGACATGGCCCAAAAATCTAACATCCGATAACCAGAATTCATATTTGCTAAATTTTGCATACAGTTGGTGTTCCCGCAAAGTCTGCAATGCCAACCTCAAATGTTGCTCGTGCTCTGCCTCCGATCTCGAATAGATAAGAATATTGTCAATAAAAACTATCACGAATTGGTCCAAGTATGGACGGAAAACCCGATTCATCAAATCCATGAATACTGCAGGTGCATTGGTTAGCCCAAATGGCATGACAAGAAACTCGAATGACCCATATCGAGTCAAGAAGGCGGTCTTAGGAGTATCCATCTCCCGAACCCACAACTGATGATAACCGGAATGAAGATCTATCTTCAAAAAACACTAAGCTCCCTATAACTGGTCGAACAAGTCATCGATCATTGATAATGGATACCTGTTTCGGATAGTGACATTGTTCAACTCGCGATAATCAATACATAATTGCATACTCCCGTCCTTCTTCTTCACAAAGAGGACCGGTGCTCCCCACGGAGAATGACTCCGTCGGATGAATCCCTGAGATAATAACTCATCTAGCTGGATCTGTAGCTCACTCATCTCAACAGGCACCATATGGTAAGGAGTTCGGGAAATTGGTGTGGTGCCTGGCTGTAACTCTATGCAGAACTTGGCCTCTCTTACTGAAGGTAATCCTGGTATGTCTTGAAAGACATCCTGGAACTTTGAAACTACTCGCATCTCATTCAAATCTGCACCCTGATTCTGTAATATCACCTCTTCGATGTATGCCAGATATGACTCCGCAAATTGGTTGCCTCTGGAGGTCGCTACCACTAACTCAGACCTATCAAAATCTCGCAAACTGACTATCTTCGCAAAACAGTCGATACTCACATGGTAGGAAGATAGCCAATCCATACTGAAGTTAACATCAAACTGAGACATACGCAATACAATTAGGTCTATCACAAACTCGGAATCGTCCAAGCTGACGATACATCTCCTACAAACACTCTCTAAAAGAGACGTCTCCCCTAAATGAGTAGATACAGATAAATGAAAATCTAACGGTTGTGCCATAAGCTGGAGACTAACCGAGAATCGTAGGAGATAAAAGAATGCGAAGCGTCAGAGTCAAAAAGAATACGTGCTGGAAATGAATTCATAAGAAAAGTACCTTCCACCACTGTCCTGCTCGCGCCATGATCGCGAGGAACAACAGCATACACCCTACCAGTCGGCTGTGCTGCATCTCCTAGAACATATGGGACTATATGTCCCTGCTAGATCTCCTGAATCACTCACACTTGTCCCTCAATCCTCGGGGCTACTAGAGGTATCTCAATCCTTAACTGCTGACCCTGACCGTGACCCTGAGTGCGGTTCTGCTGCTGCTGGGGATTCTTGCCCTGCTAGCCTGCTTCGGGTGTACTGTGATACTCTGCTGCTCTTTGACCTGGCTTGTTGCAATTGAAACAAGCTTCATGAAATCGACGCTGTTGTTGCGCCCTTTGATCTTGATGATTGCCCTTCTTATGGGGATCTTGTTGCTGTGGAAACTTATTCTGATGTTGGGGGGTCCTCCCGAGTCTGTAAAAGGTCTCTTACTCTTATCCTCATCTCCTGACTGTCCTGACTTAACATTTCCATCTTTACCCTTGATAAACATAGCTGTGTCTGTCTCCTGGGCTGTGGAAGCATCTGCCACCTCTCGCACTAAACAGAATCTCTGAGATACTAGATATCGGCGCAAACCTGGACGAAGTCCCATCATGAACATCTGAGCATGTCTCTCCTTAGTGTGCCACATGTCAGTGAATCTAAGTAGTGACATGAACTTACTCTCAAAATTCGTCACCGACATGTCCCCCTCTGGTCCAATCGAGCCAACTCTAACTCATTTTCAGCTTTTGCTGCAGCCGAAACATACTGCTCCTTGAAGAAATACACCAAAGTCTCCCATGAGGTTGTTAACCCCTGCTCTAGAGTAAAACGAAGCTGATACCATCCTTCTGCATCGCCCTTGAGGCTGAAAGGTACTAGCCTTTGATTCTGCATAGTATTCACATTAAGCATGTCCAGAATGTTGCTTATATCTTCCTTCCATTTGTGTGCCGCAATGGAGTCCGTCGAACCATGAAACTCTGGAGCCTTCAACTTATGGTACCTCCCGACCAAACGAAGCCAAGCCTCCTGCTCAGCCACTCCATCATTAATTGAAGGTGGTGGCGTGACTACCGGTGTCCCCTCTGGTATCTCCTCCTGAATGGGTATTTTCTGCCGACCCTGATCTGCTAACTGCTCCTCGATAGCTGCCAGACGAGCTGCTAATGGTGCTATGAGACCCACTAAGTACTGTAGAGCCTGCTGTGGCTTGGGCTCTCTATCAACTTGCTTAGATCCTTGAGCACGAGTACCTCGGTGTCCACGTACTCTTCCTAACATCTATAGTATATAAGTAGAGCTTATTAGGCAGTAAATAGAATCTCAAGCAGAAAAAGATATAATGTATACCAATAAGTAAATCATATTACATATTACTCATGGCATGCCTTATTATTCAAAGCAAATAGTTCATCATAAAAACAATATTTGTAATTTTGTGCGTATATATATAATACGTCCTCACTCACACTAGGAATTCCTAGCAGACTGTATACACGATTCCTAGGAAACTCTATCCTAACTATACAATATGACACAAGGATGATCCTAAGGATATTGGAACTGGAGCTCTGATACTAACTGTGATGCCTCAGGGTTCACACAAAGCTGCAATCCAAGGTGAAACCCGGATTGTCAAACCTACCAAGCATCAAACACCGTGCTACGACATGTTTCACCATCACAATTACTATCTTTCTAGTGAAAACAACAAATAGGTGAAGGTACAGACAGACAAATAAAAGAAATAGAATAAAGCCAGATATACATAGAGGAAGCATGAGAATAATCATCAGTGAGCCCAACTAAAATAGAGTAGAAATACCTCTGAGCCTGAAATAAACCTCAAGTACAATGAGTCAAATAAAATATCACTATGACTCTCAGCCTGTACAAAATGAAATACAAATCTAGAGTCTGAACATAAACAACTAACTGCGGAGTTCTGAAATAACTACTAAATAGTAAATAGCTAGATTGAATCTATAGGAAAATTTCATCAATCTGCGACTCTCCGTGTGCCTTACTCGCTGGCTGAAAGGGGGGAAAACAATAAGCGTCAAAGCGCTATAGTGAGATCATCTCCATCTCTCCCCAAGGGAAGGGGTAGGAGAATATAGAAAATAGAGTTAGTACATATACATATGAAATCATTCATGGAAGGGGTAGGAGAATATAGAAAATAGAGTTAGTACATATACATATGAAATCATTCATAAAATTCTAAGTGAAAGTTAATATTTAGGAAATCACAACACGAGAGTTAGTACGTCGAGCGAAATAATCCAAATAAGGAAACCCTCATGTATATACCATATCTCAAATCGTGACTCCCTAAATACTAACTCCAAACCCTATGAATGAAAGCAATAAACCAAAAGGAAAACACTCCAAACCTCAAACATGTAGAACAAATATCTCATCATGATCTACACTCGGGTAGATGGATCTAACATAAAAGAAACTCATCCAAACAAAAGCCAACCAAATACCACATTGTGTAAGTCATAGTCCTAGAGAAAGCATCCTACTCACGGGTATTTAAAAATAAAAACCAATTTATAATTTATATTACTTACAAATGTGCATCTCTTATACATTAGCGATACTCTTGTAATATTCTTACTCAATCGCTTTGTGGCAATAGGTTTTATCTCCCTATCCCGGAAATATAATATGATAATACTTTTATAATACTCTTACTTAATCGCCCTGCAAAAATAGGTTTTATCTCTCTATTCCGGAAACATAATATGGCGATACTTTTGTAATACTCTTAATCAATCGCCCTGCGGAAATAGGTTTCATCTTCCTATCCCGGAAACAATAATATTTGTGTATTTTTCTTATTTATCATGTTAACACATTATATTTTAAACATATGTGTACATATCTTGGTGTATGTATCCATATCTGGTGTTTACTAACATTTCCGATGTTAAACAGCTCATAAACATTTTATCATAACAATGTAAGGTTGAGAGACTTGCTCGAAAATCAAAACTGTCTAATTAAAACATGCACAGGCCATATGCATCTTGGCGGTCAACCGCGAATTTGCGACGGTCGACTGCGACGGGTTCCAGTGCCTATCCAGGTATTTGTCCTACACGCGGTCGACCGCCGGGTCGACTGCGACGGGTTCCAGTGCCTATCCAGGTATTTGTCCTACACGCGGTCGACCGCCGCTAGGGCACGGTCGACCGTGAGCCGAAATCCCATACTGTGCAGATTTCTGTACAGTTAATGATCATGACGATAAATTGTGGTATAAAATTGTTTTTAAACATGTGATACTTTCATAAAACATGTCAAAAGCAGTTAAATACTACTGGAAACAATATCAACATGTACCACATGATTATTTGCATATAAAACATGTCAAAAGCAGTTAAATACTACTGGAAACAATATCAACATGTACCACATGATTATTTGCATAAAATTTATTTTCAAAACCCTAATTTATTACTGGAAACAATATCAACATGTACCACATGATTATTTGCATAAAATTTATTTTCAAAACCCTAATTTAGGCATAAGAACTTGAAACAAGAGCAAAACATCTTTCTTCACTTTAAACAACGTTTTAAATCATTCCCAGATCTTGAATACTTCTGTAAATTTCGTTCTCAAACTTTTTAACATGGAAAGACCTAGTCTTTATATATATAATACAAAAGAATTAACTTTTATTTATAAACTAGTCAATTTGGCTCTAATAAACATGTTAAAAACCCTTTAAAACGTTTTGAAAACTAGGAGGGGAATTAGCAGAGATGAACTCGCCTGAAACTTGTAGAAAAATGTTTTAGGATGCCAAGCCAAAGCAGATCTCTAATCCAAAAGCCAAAATCACCCAAAAAATTCACTTGAAAGCCTCCAATATTCTCCAAAAATCAAATTAGGATTTGTGGGGATTTGGTGGTTGTTAGGGTTCTTAGAAAACTGAGAAAAATCGTGAAATTTTGATATATAAACCAGGGAAAACAAATATGAGCTTTAGAAAACCAAAACCAACTCAAAATAGGAATCTGACTTTCTACAGGTTTCACGGTCGACCGGACTGCAATCGACCATGACGATCGACCGGACTGGACTTTTCTAGTTACACATATTTGGCCATTGTGCATGTTTTGACACTTTTCTTTCTCATGAATGAACTTGTTTATACTCAAAACACATGGTATCATACTCATACCCTATTTAACTATATTTATCAAAATAAATATTCATAAATCATAATTAATCTCATATTAATTATATTAACATAAATTTTTGGGGTTTTACAGAGGTGGTGGGAGGCACGCGGTGGAGGAGGAGGCGGTGGAGGCACGTGGGGGAATCGATGGAATCGGTGGAGGAGGCGGCGGAAGATCGAGCGTGCCGGCAAAGATGAGACGGCGGAGGATCGCGAGGGCCGGCAAAGATGAGGCGGGGGCGAATTTTTTGGCGAAGGAGAATTTGAGGGTGCGATTAATTTGGGGATGAATTTTTTGGGATGGAAGTTGAGAGGGTGTGGTGTTTGGGGATTATATTTAACCCTAACATAACTCCCAAACGGATTCAACCGTTTGGGAGGATATATTCCAAACGGTTTAACTCGTTTGGGATCACCGTTTGGGTTTATTCAATAGCCCAAACTGTTTAAACCGTTTGGAATAATTAGCCCAAATGGTACGGTTTAAACCGTTTGGACTATTTTGACATGCCCAAACGGTTTCAATAACTGTTTGGGATGTTTTGGTTTGTACTAGTGTTCTGATACATATCAATATTCATTTTACATACAAAATTTAATATTATATTTCATATGTTTGTAGCCTGCTTCCTCCTATTTAATTTATGTTCAAATCCCTGATTTCTCAGTAATTTCCTAATAAGCTAGCCCCTTACTTTCAGAAGTACCATCTTCTCTCTCTCTCTCGTTCACCAAATTCCAAGTAACAGAGCATTTATGTGTAAGGAGTTTTGTGAATCCTATTCACATTGACAGAAGTTAAATGACATAACAAGCTGGTATTTGGTTGATCCGAGTAATAGACTGCTTACATGTAAGGAATTAACATAACAAGCTGGCATTTGGTTGAGATTGGGATCTGTGATTAGATTAGGAGATTAGCCAAGATTGGGGTCAAAGACAGCAGCTGAGGCACAAATTAAGATGTAAACACTAGCAGAAAATCTCATATTCTAGACGAAAAATTTTCCGTCTAGTTTGATATCCTAGATGGAAATTTTTTCGTCTAGTTTGATATTAAACTTGACAGAAAATTTCCGTCTAGGATATTCCATTTAGGATGGAGTATCCTATCCTAGACGGAATTCTCCGTCCACAATGGTAAAGTAGACGGTTTTGTTATTTTAGTTTTTTTTAAATGAACCAAACATCTTAGATAAAAATTTCTGTCTAGGATGTAACCTAGACGAAAATATCTGTCTAGGATGTTTGGTTCATTTTAAAGAAAATTAAAACCAACCAAAACCCTAACCGACCCAACCACCCCCCCCCAAAACAAAAAAAAAAAAAATTCCCCACTGCATCCTAAAATTGCCGCTTAAAAATCATAAAATTCTCTCACTTCTATCTTCCCATTCTCCTCCCCTCTTCAAAGACCAGGACACCGTCCTCCATCAATCGACCTGCGCTTCTCGTCCCCATTCTCCTCGCCGTCCATCGCCCGCCCCCCCGCCTCGCACCCGCGCCCTCCCATTGGCATTTGCCGTCGTCACCTCCCAAATAAAAAACCCTATTCTCTTTCCCGTTCCCAAAATCATTACACCACCGTCGTCCCCTCTCCTTCCCGCAGTCAACTGATGGCAATCGCGCTCAGCTCTGCTCCAAATCCCGTTCCTCAAATCAAGTGTCCGCGGCAGCCCGGTAATTTTCAGGTACTGTTTTTTTTCTCTCACTCGCCGAAATCAAGTCCTCCTCCGGCCCATTGCGGTCGTCTATTCACGCCGCCACTGACATGTAAGTACTCTTAATCTAAACCATAACCCTAATTTCCCCTTCCTCAAAACCATAACAGTAATTTTAATTTCTGAACTTAGTTTCCCTCCCTTTTGTAGCTAATTATCTGCTGGTTACTCCTTTTACTCCAGCCGAGAAACTTAAGGTAATTTCTGTAGTTTTTTCTTAATTATTCTCATACAGTTTGTGATATTGTGATAAGCTGAAGGTAATTTCTGCAATTTTCTTAATTTCTTTAATTAGATAATATGGGAGGGTGATATTGTAAAGTTCTTATTTTTGTTATATAGTTTGAGACGAAAAATACAGCTGCTAATATTATCTAATCCATAATTAGATGATATTTCGCCATATTTCATCAACACTTATAATCAATTATGAGCCCTAAATTAAATGTAGTGACGACCTAATTAATTAAATGAAACCTTTAATGCTAAACTTAATTTGTAATAACTTAATAAATTTATTAATAATTAATAACAGTAAATATGACCCTAAATTTAATTAATCCTAAATTAAATTATACAAATGTGATTATATACGTTTGTGATTTGAAAATGTGCGAGTTGTGAAAGAAAATGTTTTCAAAAAATAGAGTGATATATTACGCAATATTATATAATAATGTGTTATATATCCAATTTAGGTGGAAAAATATAACGTTATCCCTAGACTCCCGTCCAATAATTACATCCAATTCTTTGAGGTTATAATATAAGATAAACGAGTCAAATTTTGGTAGGAGATAAAGTTTTTTACTCAAAAATGATCGTTCACTTTACATTATAATACAAAAGAATGTATAGAAATTTATAATTATTGGATCTATCCTTCTCGGACGGGTTACAAATATAGTAGTGCATACGTCCAACTTTGTATACTTTATATATTTTCATTTCTTAAAAATTTTGGCATCTCGTACCTATTATTCTCTGTGTACAATAAGCGTATGTTGTTCTGTATTTTGGTCTATTGTCAATACGCATAATAATATCCGCATAGTATACATGAAGAACAATGGGTAGGTACTGCCGAAATTTTTAAGAAATGAAAATATATAAAGAATATGAAGTTGGATGTAAACACTACTATATTCTTAATGCTACTACAACAAAATACAACCGTGCCGATGAAACAAAAACGTCGGGAAAATTCTTTCCCGATGCAAAATGCAGCGTCGCTAACGCGTCACCAAAAGTGAGTCAAGGAAAATATTTGGCGACGCAAACACATTGCGTCGGTAAAAGTCAACACTTTTGGCGACGCTTCATGCGTCGGGAAAAGTATCTCTTTTAGCGACGTGTAGTATTTTGCGTCGGCAAAAGTATGCATAATTTTTTTATATGCGAAATTGCGTCGGCAAAAATTATACTTTTAGCGACGCATGCAGCGTCGGCAAAAGCCAATGCGTCGGCAAAAATAGCTTTTAGCGACGTAAAACTGTTCGTCGCTAAAAATTATATTTTTGGCGACGCAAGTTAGCGTCGGCAAAAGTGTAGCTTTTAGCGACACAGAATGAAGCGTCGCTAAAAACTATATCTTTGACGACGAAAGATAGCGTCACTAAAAGATATTACTTTTGACGATGCAATATAACGTCGACAAAAGTGTTACTTTTAGTGACGCTTTTTAGCCTACACTGAAGCTGAACATTGAACCTAAACATCCACAAAAAATTTGCTCTCATTCACATCAACAAAGAAGCCAGACATCAAATTATACTCCAAACAAGTTGCACATAATGATAAACAAAGAATTTGCTCCCGCTATAAAATAGTTACATTCATTTCCATTTCTAAGCCAACACTCAAAGACATGTTTACATATTCCAGTTTGCTTGTAATCTATGAAGGAAAAAAAGAAACACAATGAACACTCAAAGACATGTTTACATATTCCAGTTTGCTTGTAATCTATGAAGGAAAAAAAGAAACACAATGGAAAGAGAGGAAAATATATTCCAGTTTGCTTGTAATCTATGAAGGAAAAAAAGAAACACAATGGAAAGAGAGGAAAATGTGAAATAAAAGAAAGAAGGGAACAACTGTTTAAATATTCCAGTTTGCTTGTAACCTCATGACAAGAAAGAAGGGAGCAACAAGTTTTGTCAGTGCACTATCAAAACTTGCAAGCATCCATGGTATCACTAGCAGCGGTCACGTTGCCTTGGCCAATATCTGTCTAAGCAAATGGATTCCCATGACAAGATGTGCTGGCGCCTTGTGCGTTTCTGATAATATCACTATAAACCATTCAAGAGATGAAGGCATAAATCAAGTATGAATCAAATAAGCTTCTGGAAGCAACTTACGAGAACATAGAACTAGGTTCTTGAGTTTCCACGTATGGTACACCTTGAAAATTGTAAATGTTCACTGTGATAAGGTAAACAGAAAGCTAAAATTTTGATACAAATGCTAAGAATTATGAAGCAACAGTTATTGCAAACAAAGAACTTACCTTGGATGTTGGAACTCTGAGGTAACCATTGTTGAGGAGTAGGCACCCCTGGAAATGGTATTGTTGTCTGTAGAGAGCTTATATCGAAAAACTGCATAAAAAACAGTCAGGTTCAGGTATAAATAGGGAATTATTTAGAAGTAACAACTTCATATAACAACATATTGCATTGCTGGTACGCTGAGAGGTGTACTTTGCATATGAAGGGCAATGTTCAATAATGTAGGGTTAATTGGACAGAAAGCTATTATTAATTGCAGAGACATGCTCAAACATTTTTAACAGAAACATAGAGTTCTCATTGTTTCGCAAAAGCTCCTGTACAAAGAAAACACTCAGCTCATCATCATTGCCATCCGTGCCTTTTCTCATAGATATCATGTTCACTTGAAAGGAAGAGTTACCTAAGTTTTCATAACTAGTTATCAACTTGAAATTGAAAATACGATATGACAATGTACTTCCACATAACCCTGCTTCAAATGCTGAATAAATCTCGTTTCATTAGCCATTCTTCTGCCTAATTTTCTCTAAATATGAAAACCTGTAACACTTCTGTCTAGATTCTGGCAATATAAGTTTGGAGAAATAGCAAACATGTATATACAACAATAATTAATCCAATGAAATATTAGTTTCAGTATGTTTTTTCGTAGTTCATTTCAAAACAACCACTTTGTATTGGACTTTTATATTTTCAAAGTTGTCAAGTTGATTAATATTAGGACCCATGGCCTTAGATGTACAAACAAAACATCGTAAACTGATCTAATCCTTTGCATGTATCACCCTCTTACAAATTAATAAGCCAAATAAGAATTGTTGTCAAGTTAAAATAACTTTCTTTATTGGACGTTTAATTATGAAAATTCTGATATTGAGTCATACCTTATTGTCGGCTTCTGAATCCAAATCATATGATAAATCAAATGTAGGTACACTTGACACATTTATGTATGTGTATATAATGTTGGTTTTTTAGTTCTTAATGAAAAGTCCTTCTAAGATAATCAGGTGTCCAAATGTTTTCACGAGTCACTATCTATCAATCCAAACAATCCCAGGACCATGATATAGGGAATTGTAAGGCTAATGTTGTATTATGCTTTTCCTAGCATTAAATAAACTAAAATAAGACAATAGAATATATCTATAATACCTGAATCTTGATCATATTTAGGTTGAACTATTTTTTTGTAAGGTATTGAGGTTGTAGTTTAGCATTAACCTCCTGACCAAGTTTCAGGGCATGTTTCTCAGTTTGTGAAATGGATCCTCAGTCTGATCTTTGTTTTTCCCTATCCCACAGGCAATAAACACCTGCAATCAAATCAATGGGAAGTATCAGGCTATCAGCACACTGCATATTTTTACATCAGCTATATATGACAGTGTTTTTCTTCCCTGAAATCAGAAACATATTCTAAAACCAATGTAGAATCATGCAAAAAATTTAAACAGCTGCGGGAGTTGCATTATAGCAATATCAGCATGTGAAGTCGAAGGTTGACAATAATGTTTCACTTTTTAAAAAGTTACTTCATAGAACCTGAATTGGTACTTTAACACGACCGATAAATTTGTCCAGCCTTCCTATTTTGGAATCAACAGCTTGTTGGCGCTTATTCTTCCAACGTTCAATATTAGATTCATTGGTAAAGATAACCTGATTGTACAGAATAAAAATGATAACATGAACATTACCTCCTATATGTAAAATATGAAGTATTTTTCTAGTTAATATAATAACTACAAAGAATTTTAAATGAATAGACAGGTCCACGCAAAGTATTTAAATAATGAAGGGCAGAACATAGAGCAAGTGAGAGTCCAACCAGCTTGTAACCATTCTTGTATAGTTCTTGCAGCTTATCTGGGATTGATGAATGCACCAATTCTGTGTCACATGTTCAGTTCAAGCTATCAATGTTTAATAGAGACGCTTAATTATAAAAGTACGTACACAGAGATCAGTTAAAGGTTAGACAGTCCAATAAATAGCATTTCCTGCTAAACTTCGCTCTAAAGTCTACAATACGCGCAATACCTTTCCCACCAAAAAGTAAACATGCCTTGACACACCTGAACATGACTTGTTATGTCGATACTAGCTTTGCAATTCAATTAATTTCTAGGAATAATCAATATAATTATTCTCCAAGCAACAGTTCCACGAATACTATTGTACCTTTTCACAGATGTGTTCACAAGGCACCCATCAAAATCAAATACAACAATTTTTTTCCGAGTCGTTAAGTCCGTCTTCCTTAACACAAAAAAGAATATACAAGTCACATCTTCATGATAAACAATAACGAATTGTGAAATAAAAGAGAATAATAAGAGAAAACTCCATTCCCCTTCAGTATATCAGCAAACAAGGTAACATGAATTTTCAATTACAAGATAATGATGTCAGTTAAGGACCCAAGTACAAACCAAAATTACAGGAAGAACAAATGGGAAAGCACTACATAAGCAACTCAACGAGATTGAAACATTAAATGGAATAATGGTTCACCAGTCTGCACTTCCAATTAGATTCCAAGAAAACTGCATTCTCACACAAAAAACTTAAAAAAAACCATGCATATATTAAATCAAAATAAGGAGGAAAACCTGTAGTTAAAGAGTTGTGTAGAGGAGGAACTTGATGACAGATTGTTACTAATCGATTAAAAGGCCAGTACTGGACCGAGGAATAGAATCTGGAGTTCTGGACATAAAAGAGCCAAGAAGGAGCGAGATCACCTTTGAAGAGGATTGAAGTTTTCCCGCGATTGGGGATGGAAGTCCTACGCGGCGCACGAACTCGGACGGGGGATTTGGGGGTAGCGACGAACTCTGATGGGGGATTTGGGGGTAGCGACGAACTCCGACGGGGGATTTGGGGGCAGCGACGAACTCCGATGGGGGATTTGGGGGGGGGGAATTTGGGGATTTTGGGATTTCTGACGAGAGATAAAGAACGAGGGAAGGGGGTTTTTTTTTTTTTGTTTTTTTACTTTTTTCGCGAAAATAAGCGAGGGAAATATCGGTTATGGTGACGCAGATGAGTAAAAGCAGCAACCTTTACCTATATGTCGCGATATATGCACACTATTAGCGACGTCAGCTCTGAAACGTCGCTAAAAATATATATTTTTACCGACGAAAATAAAAAACGTCGGGAAATCCATACACTTTTACTGACGCTAAATTAAAACGTCGCTAATAATATACACTTTTAGTAACGCTTATTATAAACGTGGGGAAAAATATATATTTTACCGACACTAACTAAAATCGTCGGGAAAAATGCAATTCTTGGCGACGTATTTAACCATGCGTTGGGAATAAGCGTCGGGAAAAGTGCAATTTGTTGTAGTGTGGGATAGAAGCCTTCCTATGACAGTCGTTAGAGTGTGCTAATTAGTCTCCATACCTTAATAAGTTTCAAACCTACCTCAATGAGTATAACTTAAATGCTACACCGTATGTTTTGAATAGTTTAAAATTTATTAGTATACCATCTATTCTCAAATAGAGTTACTAATTATATATTACCTACCGATGAGGCAAATTTCTGATAAGTCATTGTTTGAGGAAAAATTCGAAGTAAAAGAAATGAAAGAAAAATTGATTTGTATTCTCTCAAAATCGATTACAATTTGGATTCCGATTACAAAAGAGAGGAGAATGAATTTGATTCTCCCCTTTGTTTAAAACTGGGTTCTTCTTGGTAACGATGAAGTGCCTCCTTCGATTGCTTGCGTCGAATTTGCTCTCCGTTGACGATCCAGCCGTCCTTTATCTTATAGGAACAATGAACTTCTGTAGAAAGTTTGATAAATAACTCTTAAAGAGTTTTAAGAACTCAGAACGAGTTAGAACTCTGTGACCAGAGTTGTTAGAACCGAAAATTCGGTTAATGGCCAAGCAGATTTTCTGTTGCTGAAGGATTCCTTTAGATTTGATCCTCTGAATCTGAGTTAAATCTTCTGTTTCGAAGAGTTCGCCTCTGCAATCTCCAGATCTGATCCTCTATGCTGCCAATTCTTCGTTTAAAAAGCCAGCCCTTAACTCAGTTGAGTTTGTTGAGTTTTTATAGGGGAATAAGAGGTTGTAACTGCCCTCTAAATCCGCTCCTAAGTGGGCGTGATTTCCTCAGATCGTGGGGAAAACGGTTCTAAAATCGTTCGACTCATATTTGAATGAGTCAAACGCCTAACCTGGCGTTCAGAACCCTAACCTCGCGTCTTAGAATTGAGACGCGAGGTTGGATGTTGACTGAACATGAAAAACACGAGGGTCGCTCGCGTTCTGCTTGTTGCAGCTTGGAAACGCGGGGTCGCTTGCATTTCAAGAATTGTAACGCGAATGTGAATTCTGAGTTTTAGATGAGGTTGGTTGACTTGTAACCTCTTCTGTAGAGCGTTGCAAGGACTATTGTTCAGTAATCCTCACTTTAGTTGTTGTGGGGCGTGAAAGTCGTCAGATTGTAACTTTTACTGCAGATGGTGAAGACTGCTGAATAGAGTTTTCATCAGTTATCGGAAGTGTCGTCGAATTATAACTCATCTCGCTTTATGTGAAAAGTCCTCCATTCGCAGCTTTCGTTTGTTGGCATGAAAGCTATCTGATTGTAGCTTTCATTGTTAGAGCTTGATGGGAATCAGCTATCCATTGTGATTTTTAGACAGCCTACACGAATATTTGCCCACAGCTCTCTACCAAGCAACTCACCAACTAAGTCCAACCTTTTATTTCTGAAATCATTACACTGCTCATCAGCACCTCTAATAGTTGCTAATATAATATTAGTCATGTTGTTGTCACAGCCATCAAGATCAATCATCTCAAACATGAGGCTGTGTTTGCAGCGATTGTAGAACCGCGGATGCAGTGATTTGGAAACTGCTTGTGTTTCGATTGTCAGGACGAATTTTGTTTCTTGATTTGAAGGAATCATTGCCTTGCAATCTCTTCTTGATCCGTAGGGAAATCATTTGATTGCAGCTTCCCTTTGTTAACAAGAAAGTCATCTGATTGTAACTTTCATTGTCGGAGCTTGATGGGGATCAGCTATCCATTGTGATTTTTAGACAGCCTACAGAACCCCCTCCAAAGTTTTTGAAAGTTCGCGGTTGACTGGGACGAATTTTTGGAATACTTTGGATCCTAAAATTTGTTGATTGATTGCTCACTTCGTCTGATTCGAAGACATTGTGAACCCGGTTCTTTGGAATGTTGACATTCTGTCCTCTCGAACCAAACAAGGTAGCTTTTGAGTTTTGATGACAATTAACTTAGTCAAACAAGCTAAAGCCCAAGTCATTGTTGATAAACCAGACAAGAACGATGACGACGACGATTTTTGTTTGGGTCCATGAGATATTCCGCTCGATCGGCGGTGAGGTGTATTCATCGGATTTCGCCCGGATCCTTAAGATACTCCACTCAATCTATGATGAGGTAGCATTCTTTTCTCTCAAAAGTTTTTGTAGGCATTGATGAACGCTTGAAAGGCATTCTTCATTGATCTTGGTTGGGATGTTAAGCCATTTTGAAGGATGAGGTGCGTGTCGAATTGGGTTTTCATCACTCTTGGTGGGAATGTTAAGCCACTTAGAAGAATGAGTTGTGTACCGAACCGAGTTTGATGGTTTTGGCGTTGCTGATTGTAATCTGCCTGCACCCTTCCAATACACTCCCCAGTGGAGTCATCTGTTTCTTCTCGGCTTTGGTCACCTTGATGGCTGACATCAATCTTTCTCCCTTTATTTGAGGTTGTGTCGTATCTCCTGTTGGTCATAACGTGTGGGTGAATTCCGTGCTTGAGACTCTGAACGAATGGGTAAACTCTACGCTTGAGAGTTAGAACGCGTGGGTGAGCCGAGCGTTTGAAATTTCAACCAACTCGAATGCTAGAGTCTATAGGCATCGAAAATTGCCTATAGGTTTCCACGAACAGCTCAGTGTTAGGAAATGACGATGAACGTCACCATCCAAGTCACAGTAGCTTGATTAATGTCGACAAACACATGAAGTGGGTTGACAAACTATGCGAAGCAACGGAGTTTCAGAATAATAAGGATACGAACTGATCGGGAGCCCTGTGTCACTTACAAAAGACGAAGTGCCATTCGTGTCTCATTTATTCTACAGATGATCTAATCATTGGAGCATATAGAACTCCTCGTCGGCTTTCCAACGCACTTTGAATCGCTCAAATCCGAGTTCGGATGAAGAAGTTATGGCGGAAACAAACAAACGTGCATAACGGAGCGTCTCAAGCTGAACTGGGGCACTCGAGGTGTCTCGACACGACCGAGACACCCTAGGGTGTCTCGGACATTATGGAGCTGTTTTGATTATGATTAGTTTTGAATATGAAGAAACTTAAAACATGAAAGTTGTAGATCATTTCGTCAGCTTTCCAACCCATCTGAAATCAGATCATTTGAAGGTCATATGAGGAAGTTATGACTAAAATAGCGCTGAGACACCCAAAGGTGTCTCGGACCTGGCCGAGACACCCAAAGGTGTCTAGGAACTTGTGGAGCTGTTTTAACCATGATTAGTTTTGAATCTGAAGAAACTCAAAGCATAAAAGTTGTAGATCTTTTCATCATCTTTCCAACCCATCTAGAATCAGGTCATTTGGAGGTCATATGAGGAAGTTATGACTAAAATAGCGCCAAGACACCCAAAAGTGTCTCGGACCTGGCCGAGACACCCAAAGGTGTCTCGGAACTTGTGGAGCTGTTTTAATCATGATTCATTTTGAATCTGAAGAAAGTTGTAGATCTTTTCGTCAGCTTTCCAACCCATCTGTAATCAGGTCATTTGGAGGTCATATGAGAAAGTTATGACTAAAACAGCGCCGAGACACCCAAAGGTGTCTCGGACCTGGCCGAGACACCCAAAGGTGTCTCAAAACTTGTGGAGCTTTTTTGACTATGATTCGTTTTGAATCTGAAGAAACTAAAAACATGAAAGTTGTAGATATTTTTGTCAGCTTTCCTACCTATCTAGAATCAGGTTATTTGGAGGTCATATGAGGAAGTTATGACTAAAATAGCGCCGAAACACCCAAAGGTGTCTCGGACCTGGCCGAGACACCCAAAGGTGTCTTGGACCTTGTGGAGCTGTTTTGACCATGATTCGTTTTGAATCTGAAGAAACTCAAAACATAAAAGTTGTAGATATCTTTGTCCGCTTTCCAACACATCTTGAATCACTCAAATCTGAGTTCGGATGAAAGAATTAGTGCCAAAATACTGAAGAGGGTACAAACTGGCTCGCACGGGTGTGAGACACCCCGAGCTGTCTCGCACTTGGGACGTGTTTTTGACGGTTTTCGATCAGTTTTAACTGCCCGGATCTCCTGGAAGCCTATAAATACAGCCCCTGGAGCCTTATTTTTTCAGATCTGGTGTTTTGGAGAATTAGCGAAGCCCTGCCGGACTGAAGAGTGATCAAGTTCTTCAACACAAGAGATCGAGATTCGTCGGATCTACATCACCCGCATCCGATCCTTAGTATTACCCCGTTGTGGTAATTCTAAGAAGAACAATTATCTCGCTGTTGTCGGGATAAGCGCTTCTGCTTTAAGATTCCTTCGCGGATCGACGAAGTTCTGAACCTGATCTGATTGCCAGGTAGTCCACGGATATCAACGTCCCCGTCACCGGCTAAAGACCGACGCAAGCAAGAAACGACGAACGGATCTTGCGTTATTTTTGAAAAGTTGTAATCTTTCATTTTCGTTATTCTTTTTTTATTGAATATTTTGAATTCTTTGTAAGAGATCCAGATTATAATGAATTCAACAACGAAGGTAACTTTTTCCGAAAACAGAGTCGAGTTTGGGCGGGATTCTGGCCTAGAATCTGGTCCGTTTCGATTTGACAGCTCACAGCTATCTATAAATAGACCGCTAGAGGTCAAATCAAGAGTCATTCGACTCTTTTTGAAACTTTAACGAAAGATTTTTTTCCCATCTCCAGCAATCACTATTCATCTTCTCCTCCGACTAAATTCCATGGGGCCCAAGAAGAAATCTGCCCCTCGTCCCCTTAGACGCGTCGTCAGCGCGGCTCAAGGCTCGTCGCCATCCTGCCCCAACTCCCTTTGATCGGCGGTGAGTACGACCTCTTGCTATGGCAAGTTTTGATCTTTGGATCAACGAGGAAACTCGTTTCAATAACATGGGGCTGGACTCCGTCGTTTGGTATTTTCGACGAGGGGTTCGATCTCCGCGTCTTAAATTTTTGACGCGAGGTTCGACCTACGCGTCTGAGATTATTGACGCGAGGCTCTACCTTCGCGTTTAAGATTTTTGACGCGAGGCTCGACCTTCGCATCTGAGATTTTTGACGCGAGGCTTGATCTTCGCGTCTAAGATTTTTGACGCGAGGCTTGATCTTTGCGTCTAAGTTTTTTGACGCGAGGCTCGACCTTCGCGTCTGAGATTCGCGTCTGACTGCCTTTGCATAATCTAACTCTTTTCTTTACTTTGCAATGCGTCATACCAGCGAGCCTATCCCTTTTCGCCATCATTTTGGGCACGAAGGTGGCGTGGATCTGAACATGACATTCAATCTGCGCCGAGAACTCCCAGTTTTTCAAATCACGAAGAAGAGTCGTGTGGAACTGATCACCTAAGATTCTCCTGAAA
This sequence comes from Asparagus officinalis, assembly GCF_001876935.1. Classification (NCBI taxonomy): domain Eukaryota; kingdom Viridiplantae; phylum Streptophyta; class Magnoliopsida; order Asparagales; family Asparagaceae; genus Asparagus; species Asparagus officinalis. Next base: position 21,178,125 of record NC_033795.1, read on the forward strand.
CTCTCAGAATATTGGTTACGGACGCTAAGTTTGAGAACCTGAGCCGTAAGCTGATGGTCAAACCAGGATTTCTTTTCGGGGATTTTGTTGACTTTGATGCAGGCGTTGTTTATGATGGAGACTACAAATGGCTGCGGAAAGTTGGAGATCGCAACCTTTTCTTGCCTAATATGGAGAGGATGTTCCCCGTATCATACTTCCAGTGCGCTTCCATCCCAAGGCGCATGGATTGGAACCTTGTTAAGGATCAGGATGGAGTTGTTCTCGGAACTCTAACCTTTCAAGGGGTCTGCACAGTTGGTTACAACAGGCAGGTGACAGCTCTACGGCCAAGATTGTTCGCTAAAGAGTACCCTGTCGGTGAAGTGGCCAGTCCGGCGAACACCTTTGTTAAGAAATTTATGGCAAAGAAAAGAGAGTTTCCCGTGCAAGGATTTAGAACTCCTGGCTGGGTTCATTCTCCGGTGACAGGGTGGTGGACCAGGATGACCAAGTTTGTTTTGGAAGAATTGGAAACACCTCTTACCCGAACTGGCTTGAAGATTCCGGTACGGGCTACTAAGTTCGGGATCATCCAGAGCCATTTTCACTTCTTTTCTATATTAGAGAGATACAATCCTGAGACTTGTTCTTTCTTCACCCCGGTGGGAGAGTTAGGCTTCGCTCTTCACGAGATGCATGAAGTCTCAGGTCTTCTTCTTGGGGATTTACCGTACGAAGAATTTGTTCCGGGATTAGCGGAACTCAAAATTTTAAAGAAGATCAGCCCTGAAATTTACTCCACCCTCTGGGAAGTCATGTGTCACTTCCACATTTGCATGCAGCAAACAGGGGCTCAAGGAGGCGGCATCAAACAAGTGTCTTGGACGGAGTATTTATTCCTGAATCTGACCAATAAGGGGGCCTAAGTGACCAGATTGTCTGCAAGCACCTTAGAGGAAGTCCAAGCCCGAATTGATGCTGCTACCTCCCATTACACCAATGAGGCCAAGGAAGATGTTTTTCCGGCTTATACGGAATTTGAAAGCTTCCACTATCAAGCTCTGATTCTAATTTCTGACACGGCGCTGTTGGCTGGTTTCTTAATGTTGTGGCTCAAGCGTTGTGTCGTTCCTACCAGGCCGATTGACGCTCTCGCTGTTGAGGTAATCTACTCGGCTGTTCTTTTGGCACATGGGAGGCCTGTGAGCCTCCTTACTACCATGGTGGGTTGCTTGCAGAATGGGCTGCATGAGTTAGCTTTGGATTTTACTGATGTTACAGAGGTGGAGTCTGTGGGTAACAAGGTTATCAAAACTCCCAATCCCAGGGTGTCATTGCCTTATACCTATCTGATGGCTTGGTATGTGCTCCACTGTCCTCCCCTAATAAGTGCAACCTCCTCCCCGGAGGACTCATTCATCACGTTCGTGCAACGACTAGAATCTGCAAAATGGGAAGGGGGTATATGGTTAGAATTCGCCAAATTTTGTCGCGAGACACCCACTACCACATCTTCCATTGTTTCCCCGATTTTAAAGGTGACGTCTACGGAGCAGAGTATCAGGACGCAGTGGGTCCTAACGGATTCACCCAGCTGAGCGGGGGTGTTTTCCATTGGCTTCTCTCTATCAGACCAAGCTACCTGATCTTCAGGCAGGGTGATAAATGTTTCCTGTAACCCTACCAACCCTATAGGTTCGCTCACCAATTTGGGTATGATCAGTTGTATGTTGGGAACCCTCGACCTCAGCTCTCAGTTGTGAGCAACTTATATGAAGGGGCCAGGGCTTGGTACTATTCTGTGGCAGGTTGTACCAAGGCAATCTTCAGGCTTCCCCACAAAACACCCAACTCCTACACTTTCATGAGCTTCTACAACTGGTATTTTGCTGCTTCCCAAACTCCTAACTACAATTTAAATACATCTTGCCTGAAAGACATCAGGCATATGTATGCTTCGAGGAAGGGGTCAAAGACGTCCCGCTTGAGAGGGATTGACGAGTTTCTATCAGTTGAAGACCAATATGCTGGGCAGGAAGAGGAACGAAGAGCTGTACCTGTTCCAGGAGAGGAGCAACGAGTGGTTGATTCCCCCCAACAAGAGCAACTGGGAAGAGAAAACTCTCAGCGGAGGAAGCTGGCCAATACGATAAGCAGACCCGTCGGAAGGTGATGGTTGGGTCTCCTCCTCCTAAAGGCTAGCAGAAACCAAAGTTGATGGCTGATGCTATTAGAGCTGCTGAAGATGAAGGACATGAATCTTCAATTGTAGGCCTGCCACATAGAACTGGACTCCGTTCTCATGGCCCGGCCTTGTCGAGCGAAGTTTCTTCCTACCATCCCTCAGAGGACGAAGAGGGTGAATTAATGGCTATATATGCAGAATCTGCTCCAGCGATGGACCTTCCCAAATCTCCTGCATTAGAACAAGGGGGTCTCAAAGAGAATCCATCCCCTCCTCTCTCAGCATTAATGCCACAGACTGGCGGTTTAAGTCCTAGCCCAACGACAGGACTTATGACTAAATCGGCTGCCGGCGCAAGTCTTCTTGAGTCCTCAACTGTATGCGACGGTGAAGAGGAGGTGGATTATGAAGGCTCTTCGACTGGTGAGGCAGCTGACGAAGATGGAGGGACTGAGGATGTTGAAGTTGGCAACGTGCCGGGTGACGGTGAGGATGATGAAGGACATGATTCCATGGATGACATCACTACTTTTGATGATGCTCCCAAGGTCCCATCTAATAAAGCATTCGGTTACACTCCTTTTTATCCCACCGGTAAGCTTGGTTTGTTTCGAATTCTCCCACACGCTTTCTCCGTGTTCTGACCATTTTTCTGTGCAGGTTCACCTCCTCCCGGGACTACTACTGCTGCTCCTTCTTCGGAACAAGAACTTGCGTAGGTGTCGGCTCCTATACAAGAGCAGCATTTACCTGGCTCACCTACGGCAAGTGCTTCACCTACAGCATTGCCTGAGACCACTGCTGTGACTCCTCCTCCGGAACAACAGCTTGTGCAGGTATCAGCTCCTATGCCGGTGCAATCCCTGCGTGCCTCTTCTATGACGGACACTTCGCCGAAGGCATTAATGAAGATTTCACTCGCCCCAACAGAGGCTGGGCCAAGTGCACCTCAGGCGAAGGCGCTGATGGCCTTAACTTCAAGTCCTTCACAATTGAACATTTCAATTGCTTCTGCAGCTTCAGCACTCGGATCTCCTGCACCAATCTCGATGGCTAGGGGGTATCCCCAAGTGTTGTTTCAAGTCTCGCGGACGCACCTGAATTCCTTCAAATTTCCTTGGTGTATTTGAACAGCCTCGCGAAGAAGGTAATTGAATATGTGCTGAGCGGTGAATGAACTTTTAACTCTTTCTGACCTCTTTTGGAGGCAGGCTTAAATGGAGTCAGAAGTGTGGGGAACACCCAGTGGTTTGAGCGTTGTTCAGAGATTATCCTTCACTTGGAAGAACAATTGCAACATTTCGAAGCGTTAGGTCACAGAGAACTTCAGCCACAAATTATGTCAACTTTGGCTGGTCTTCTGGTTGCAGAAGTGGCTCGCCGAGAAGCGATAGAGCGAGACTTGGCTGAAAAAGAGCGTCAAGTCAGGGAGCTTTGCGAGCATAATACTAAAAAACGAGCAGAGTTAGAATGCTCGACTGCTTCTATGAATTCGCTTCGTGATAGACGTGTTGAAGCTGAGGCTGAAGTTCTGTGATTAAAGGCCGAACTTTCCCGTGAAGAAAACATTATCAATATCCTTAGCGCTCATAATGCAAATGGTGCTTTGGAGTATCACACGCAGGCTCAAGCCCTAGAACAGGCCAGGAACGAAGTGGCGACCACCATCATACCAAGTGAGGATGAACTCCGGGCAAGGGCTGAAGCCATGGTGCGAGCTACTCACGAGGAGGAGTTAGCTGAAGTTAAGAACTGTATGCGACGGTGAAGAGGAGGTGGATTATGAAGGCTCTTCGACTGGTGAGGCAGCTGACGAAGATGGAGGGACTGAGGATGTTGAAGTTGGCAACGTGCCGGGTGACGGTGAGGATGATGAAGGACATGATTCCATGGATGACATCACTACTTTTGATGATGCTCCCAAGGTCCCATCTAATAAAGCATTCGGTTACACTCCTTTTTATCCCACCGGTAAGCTTGGTTTGTTTCGAATTCTCCCACACGCTTTCTCCGTGTTCTGACCATTTTTCTGTGCAGGTTCACCTCCTCCCGGGACTACTACTGCTGCTCCTTCTTCGGAACAAGAACTTGCGTAGGTGTCGGCTCCTATACAAGAGCAGCATTTACCTGGCTCACCTACGGCAAGTGCTTCACCTACAGCATTGCCTGAGACCACTGCTGTGACTCCTCCTCCGGAACAACAGCTTGTGCAGGTATCAGCTCCTATGCCGGTGCAATCCCTGCGTGCCTCTTCTATGACGGACACTTCGCCGAAGGCATTAATGAAGATTTCACTCGCCCCAACAGAGGCTGGGCCAAGTGCACCTCAGGCGAAGGCGCTGATGGCCTTAACTTCAAGTCCTTCACAATTGAACATTTCAATTGCTTCTGCAGCTTCAGCACTCGGATCTCCTGCACCAATCTCGATGGCTAGGGGGTATCCCCAAGTGTTGTTTCAAGTCTCGCGGACGCACCTGAATTCCTTCAAATTTCCTTGGTGTATTTGAACAGCCTCGCGAAGAAGGTAATTGAATATGTGCTGAGCGGTGAATGAACTTTTAACTCTTTCTGACCTCTTTTGGAGGCAGGCTTAAATGGAGTCAGAAGTGTGGGGAACACCCAGTGGTTTGAGCGTTGTTCAGAGATTATCCTTCACTTGGAAGAACAATTGCAACATTTCGAAGCGTTAGGTCACAGAGAACTTCAGCCACAAATTATGTCAACTTTGGCTGGTCTTCTGGTTGCAGAAGTGGCTCGCCGAGAAGCGATAGAGCGAGACTTGGCTGAAAAAGAGCGTCAAGTCAGGGAGCTTTGCGAGCATAATACTAAAAAACGAGCAGAGTTAGAATGCTCGACTGCTTCTATGAATTCGCTTCGTGATAGACGTGTTGAAGCTGAGGCTGAAGTTCTGTGATTAAAGGCCGAACTTTCCCGTGAAGAAAACATTATCAATATCCTTAGCGCTCATAATGCAAATGGTGCTTTGGAGTATCACACGCAGGCTCAAGCCCTAGAACAGGCCAGGAACGAAGTGGCGACCACCATCATACCAAGTGAGGATGAACTCCGGGCAAGGGCTGAAGCCATGGTGCGAGCTACTCACGAGGAGGAGTTAGCTGAAGTTAAGACCCAGCTTATTTTTTTTGATTTGATGCGCGAGTGAATTTTATCCTTGTAATGTTCTTTTGACAGGAACAAGTTTGTTTTGTATCACTTTCTCTTGGCTCTTGAATAAAAAAGTGATATTGATTCCTTATTGTTTCTTGCTTTTGTCATTGTTTTGATCTTAAGTAACAAATCACGAGGAATGCCCGAGGTGTATCCCTGACTTAGCATAGATTTCCACGATAGCCTTGATTTAGAAAATTCTCTATCGTTTAAGATAACTCTAGAAAATTTCAAACTGCTGGGGATAAATATTTGATTATTCTCCCCGAATAGAGCTAAAGAGTAGAATTCTTCCTGTGTTATTTTAAACACTGAAAGAAGTCTATGAGTGCCAGAGGTGTAATTTTAACTTGGCGTGGTCTTTCCCATGTAGTGAGATTCAAAACTTTTCCTTATTATCACTAGGGATAGTTCCGGAAAATGCTTGATCCACTAGGGGTTTATGAAAACACTTTTTATATAAAGGGATAAAAAGGTTTAAGTAGGAGGGTTTGAACTATTACAGGTGTGCGGTTAACATAACAGGAAAAGACGTTGCGATCGGAGCAATTGTTAGGACTTATCTCTCTCTTGAGGAGAATCGATAAGTTGATTTTTGTCAGAGGTGTAATTTCAACGTGACAAGAGAGAGATTGCGATCGTGGAAATTTTGAGGACTTATCGCTCTATTGGGAAGAGTCGATAAGTTGGTTTTTTGTCAGAGGTATAATTTTAACGTGACAGGAGAGAGATTGCGATCGGGGCAATTTTGAGGACTTATTGCTCTATTGGGGAGAGTCGATAAGTTAGTTTTTGTCAGAGGTGTAATTTTAATATGACAGGAGAGAGATTACGATCGGGGCAATTTTGAGGACTTATCGCTCTATTGGGGAGAGTTGATAAGTTGGTTTTTGTCAGAGGTGTAATTTTAACGTGACATCTGTGAGGAAAGAATATTGTAGTATCTCACTAGGGAGAACTACTAAGTGTTTTATCATCCGGGCGATGAATTGTATCACTTGTGATTTGAACAAGATTCGGGGAATTTTATCATCCCACTAGAAAGAATTAGGTCAATTGGTTATTTGATATTCTGCTGAAGAGAATTGACCAATTAATCCGGATTTGGGTGATTTTGGAGATTTATCGATCTATTGATGAGGATCGATAAATGGACCTTAACAGAGGAATTGTAGTCAAATTTGTAGTGATGACAACTAAATTCAATCTCCTTGGGGTGATGATCATCTGAGGTGTAATATTAACCTGATGAGTATTTAGATTATATTAAGAAATACAGAGTTTTAAAAGCACTCTGTTGAAAGAATTAATGAACTTAGGAGATAAGTATCAAGGGTAGATTCTCCATTTGGAAAAAATGCAACGCGAAGGTGACTCTTGTGTTTGCGGTACAAAACGCGAGGTTAAGAACCTTCACAACGCTGGTCCGAGCCTAGCGTTTGAACGCGGATGGTGATACTCGCGTTGAGATTAAAGTCTTGACTGACTTTATCTAAAAACGCAAAAGATTACGTTTTAAGAGATAAAATGGTTGGGATTCTCCTGGAATCCCGTGCCATTTTAACAGCTTGACGGCTGTTATAAATAGACCTGAGTGGTCATGTCAAGAGTCATTTGACTCTTTTCCATTTTCAGCTATTTCCAAGAACGAGAACTGTCGTTTGATTGTGGCTAAATTTCCGACGAACTCTGTCTACTTCGATCAACAGTGCTTCCTCCGACCGATTACATCGATGGCGCCGCGAAGAGTGGGTTCTAGCTCCAAGAAAGTCGCCGGAGCGACTTCCGAAACGCCGTCGGCTGAGGACGTCGGCGGTGTTCTTGTTCCTACGGGAAGGCCACCGTCACCGCTACCGTCGCAGGGGCCTCCCTGTCGTGATAAGTGTTGACCGAAATAACTTGCCTTGGCAAGTTCTTTGAAAACCCTATATGGGTTCTTGATAACGAGGAAGATGACTCGTTTCTGTTTGATAAAAACGCGAAGTTGGACTCCATGTGGGTCTTGACTCTCGCGTTTAAGTTTTCTGACACGAGGTTGACTCTCGCGTTTGAGGTTGACTCTCGCATTTGAGATTTCTGACATGAGGTTGACTCTTGCGTTTGAGATTCTGTATTTATGTCAACAACTTGCTTTTAGCAGTAATTTCTGCTTTTGATTGTGCAGTGCTTCTTCCAAACGTGCCACTTTCACAAGAGCATCATTTTGGATATATTGGAGGTCCTGACACGAATGAGGTCTTCAGTCTTCAGAGCAGAATTCCACTGTGTACTTTTCCCGACTCGGAGAGAACGGACATGATTAAATTCCCCCGGTGTTCTACTCTCAGGGTTTTAATCACTAATTTAGACATGGGGACCCCTATCGGTCATGCTCCGTTTTCCAAACCAGCATTTATATTCGACAATCGTATAGCCATAGATGACCATCTCATACATGCGGAGGATTCAAAGCTACTGCGGAGAGTCGATAACCGTTTCCTCTTCCTCCCAAGCATGAAGAGGATATATCCGCTTTCCTATTTATTGAATATGAGCTGTCGTCGGGGTTTGACTTTTGACATAGTCAAGGAGAAAGAGAATGTGTCGCTTAGATTTGGTCGACGATCTCGTACACAAATCGGGGGACAACTCAAGGGGTTGAGACCCGGCTTATTTGAGAAGAAGGATCTAGTTCTAGAGGTGCCACGTCCAGCGAATATCTTCATTCGCCAATTCATTGCAGCTCAGGGTGAATTTTCTACCCAGATGTTTAGATCTCCCGGATGGGTTTGTTCAGGGGAAGGAGGTTGGTGGACCCGTATGGTTAACTTCGTTCTTGAGGATCTTAAGGAACCACTTGCTCAATCAGGTCTCACAATTCCCGTGTTGACCACTCGACGGGGAGTTGTACAAAATTATCATAATTTCTTTGCTATGTTGGAGAAATATAACCCGGATAGCTGTACATTCTTCACACCTATAGGGGAGTTAGGTTTTGCTCTCCATGAGATGCAAGCAGTGTCGGGTTACCGTTTGGTAGAATGCCTTACGAAGAATTCATCCCTACCATCGAGGAGCTCTCCCTGTTGAGGACGGTACATCCAGAGGTTTATGCTACTTTCTGGGAGTTGATGTGCCACTTCCATATATGTGCTTAAGTCTTTGGGATGCGTGGAGGAGGCATTATGCATACCACGTGGGCGAAATAACTCTTTCAGAACTTAAACCGGAAAGATGTAGCCGTATCTCGCGTTGCAGCCATTTCTCCTAAAAACGCCAAAACTCAAATTAAGGCTTCCAGTGCTACCTACAAGACAGAGCATGCAGAGGATAATTTTGAAGCTGGTATTGAATTCGAAAGTTTCCACCACCAAGCCACGGTTCCTATTTTCGACACGGTTCTTCTTGCTGGCTTCTTCATGATTTGGTTGAAGCGGTGTGTGGTACCGTCGAAGCCAGTAGAGGCAATATTAGCTGAGGTTGTATACCTAGCTGTTTTGTTAGCGCATGGGAGACATGTGAGCCTCCTTATTGCTATGGTCGGCTGCATACAAAATGGCCTAAGGATGTTGACCTCCGAGCTTCTCGGCGCCTCGGGAATTAAGGCTACTAGAAAGAAAGCCGGAAAAGCTCCTCAACCACGTATACCAGTGCTGTATACGTACTTGGTAGCCTGGTTCGTGCTGCATTGACCCTCATTGATAACAGGAGTATCTGAGGGCGATGACGCTTATGTTCCCTTTGTACAGAGGTTGGAGTAGGCCACGTGGACTAGTTCTTATATAGTCAGGGCTCGACAGCTCTTGTCCCGGGAAGACAATTACCGGATTTTCTGTTGCGCTCCTAATTTTAACGGAGCTGATGAAGAGAACACCCGCTTCATGGACGTGCTTTTTGAGGGCTCGTCTTCTCTGGAAGAGGGCACCTTTAGATGGCTTCTTACGATCAGGTTAGGTTACCTAGTCTGTCGCTTGAGGGAGCAGTGCATTATTGAGCCCTACATGCCTTCTAGATTCGCCAGACAATTTGGATATGACCAACTCTATGTTGGTAATCCCAACCCAGCCTTGGCTCAAGTCGGGAACTTGTATGAAGGAGCTCGTGCATGGTACTTTTTTTCTGCTGGAGGGACTCACGCGCACTTCACTTTACCTAACTCACCGCCCGGCTGTTCCACCGTTGCAGATTTTCGTAACTGGTTTGATGAGGTTTCTCGAATCCCGGAATACGACATCTATGCTTCATGCATAAATGAAATTCGGGAGTTATATAAATCGAGAAGCCGTTCTACTCAAACTCGTTTACCAGGAATAGAGGAGTATCTTTCTTGCGAACGAGAGGTGGTTGGAATCGAGGAGATCCCACAGGATTTACCCACTGTCGGGCCTACTGAAGAAGAGGCTGCTAAGGAAGTTCTCGAGGGAGCATCCCCTCCTGAGCCTCTCTCCTTAAGATCATCAGGGAAGAGGGCCCTTACTGCTGAGGAGGAAGGCGAATATGAGAAGAGAATTCGTAAGCGGAAGCCTGTTGCAGCCAAGAATTCCCATAAGGTCAAGTTGATGGGGGTGCTATCAAGTCCGCACCTGTTGCACCCTCTGAAAACAAAGAGGAGGCTATGCTTCTAGCCGCTCCTTCTGATCCTGAAATAGCAACGGCCGGGCAAGGGTTAACCATCAAAGGTTCGGCACCAGATATGCCCGAAAAATTACCCTCTGAAGTCGTTGATCATCCAACTCGCACTGATTATGTGAATTGTTTTATCTATCCGACTGCTCCACCCCCCAGCTCGGAAACTTTGAGGAAGCTCATCGAACAATTAGAGCATTGGATGCAGATGACTATGGACATCGTTAGTCTCGGGGACGTGAGTTTCAAGGTTTTTGAACCCCATCTGCTAGAATGCCTAACTAGGATTAGGCATCAGGGCGATAAAATCTAGACCGAGAACCGTCATGAGAGCATCATTATCCTGGAATATGAGTTGGAGTTTCTTTCCATGCTGCAACGCGACGATATAGGGCCAAAAGTTGACCGGGCCTTTTCTCAGGCTAAAGCTTTGAAAGCACAGCACCAAGAGGCTCTTCAGAAGAGTTTGTCTGAGACAGAATCTCGTATTGCCAGCCTGCGTGGGGAGCATCTCCAGGTACAAGTGGACATGGGTTGCCTGGCCATGGGTATCCGGAATACTGCGGCAGAACTTACTCGTACGGGTGTTGAGCTATCTCAGATAAATGCCCAATTAGCTGACGATATGGAAGTCGTAAGAGGGTTAGCTGCTCACTGTGATGGGCTTTTCAAAGGCTATTACGATGAAATTGTCGCTGCTGATAAGCTTAGGCGAGAGCTTGCAGAAACAGCACCAAATGAAGAGGAGCTCAAGAGCAAGATAACAGAAGAAGTCAAAAAGGCTCGTGAGGAGAAAATATCGGCTCTGAAATCTAAGCTCAAGTCCCTTAGGCTGATGGGCCCCGACATTTAGGATTTGAATCACTTTTTATCTAGGGAATAATTTTGTATCGTTTTCATTTTGCTCGTCGTCACTTTGTATTCAAGTTAACAATGTTGAATGAAAACGATATCATTTTGCCTCTCATCATATCTTTTGTCGAATTCTATCTCAGAACAAGGAAAAGTAATATGAATATTGTAAGTGTAGTGTAAAATCGAAACTCTCTTTATTACTACTTAGAATAATTCTAGAAAATTTCAGTCGTCAGAGGTGTAATGTTAACCTGACGACATACAAAATAGGAAAACCACACATTTATTCCTGAAATACACTATGAATCGACAACCCCCAGTCTGACTCGACTGGAATTTGCAAGAGAAAGAAGTAGGCTACATGACTTATGGAAAGTATCTTTTAAGAAACTTCCCATTAATTGGCATCATGAGCCTGTCTCCTTTTTGATTGATAAGACGATAAGCTTCATTCGAATAAACTGATTCTATTACGAAGGGCCCTTCCCATTTAGGATTGAACTTTCCTTTGGTTTTGTGTCATTACCATGGGTCATCTGTTGGCCAAAACTAAGTCGCCTTTCTTGAAGATCCGCTCTTTAACCTTTTTGTTGTAGGCTTTGGAAATCCGAGCTTGATACAACTCAATCTGTTGCTGAGCATGAAGTCATTTGTCGTCTAAGGCTTCAAGTTCTTGTAGACGTCGCTGATGTTTCTCTTCCTCTGTTAGTCCAGTTATAATCGTGACTCTTAGGGAAGGGATTTGGATATCTAGTGGTAGCACAGCTTCGTAGCTGTATACTAAAGAAAACGGTGTAGCTCTTGTAGAGGTCCTCACCGTTATACGATATGCCCACAAACATTCGTCGAGTCTTTCGTCCCAATCACATCGGCTCTTAGAAACAAACTTTTTGAGGAGTTTCACGATGGTCTTGTTAAAGTCTTCTGCGAGACCGTTTGTCGGCAGATAATATGCCGTAGAGGCAACGCTTTGGATCCTGAATTTATCACAAAATCTCTAAAAACTGACGAATTGTGTCCTATTGTCGTGCACTATCCTTCTCAGAACTCCAAAGCGGTAGACGACGTGATGTTTGATAAACTTAATTACATTCGAAGTCTTGACTTCTCTCAATGGGATTGCCTCTGCCCATTTGGAGAAGTAATCGGTTATGGCTAAAACGAACCGGTGTCCTTTGGAAGTCGGAGGAGAGATTGGTCCTATGATATCCATACCCCACATTCGAATGGCCAAGATGCGGAAGTGGGGTGTAAGTTACTTGGCGCTTGGTGGATAAAGTCCCCATGAATCTGACATGCGTGATAACGTTTAGCGTAATCAACTGCGTCTGAGAACATCTTTGGCCAATAATAATCGATTCGTCGGAGACGATCTCCCAACTTAACTCCAGGCTGATGAGCTCCGCACATTTCGTCGTGAGCTTCCTTGAGGGCCTCTTTTGCTTCTTTTCGAGAGAGACATCAAAGCAACACTCCATCATGTGATTTACGATATAGGATTTGGGAGACTGCATCATAATAGAATCAGAGGGCCTTTCGTTTAATAGCGGCTGCTTCCTTAGGGTCTTCAGGCAAAATTCCATATATAGCATAGTCAATGTACGGGAATCACCAATCTCTAGCTTCAAGCTCCATCGAGGTTGTGCAGACCTCTCCTGTCGGTGTCTTGTCCGAACTTTCCTCTACAGGAATCTTAGAACAGTATAACTCACATCCCGTAATAGGAATCATAGTTTTGGCCCCTGGAGGCAATGCTAATGAGGTTGCCAACGAGGCTAAAGCATCTGCATAAGCATTCTGAGCTCGTGGAATATTAATGAGGTTGCCAACGAGGCTAAAGCATCTGCATAAGCATTCTGAGCTCGTGGAATATATTCAATAAAGAAACCTTCGAAGGCTAAAGCATCTGCATAAGCATTCTGAGCTCGTGGAATATATTCAATAAAGAAACCTTCGAACTTCTGGGCTTGTTTTAGCACTACGAAGTAATACGGGATCAGGTCTTCATGACGCACTTCGTATTCCCCTCGGACTTAATTCACGATTAGCTGAGAATCACTGTAAGCTTCAAGATGTCGAATATTAAGTTCCTCAGCAAATTACATTCCTAGTAGCAGAGTGTTATACTCGGCTACGTTGTTAGTGCAGGGTTCAATCAGGGAAAATCTTCTTGGGATCACGTGACCATTCAGAGAAACGAACACCACTCCTACTCCTGCGGTAATCGCTCCATGAGGATTTGCTCTAGAGGCACCGTCAAAAAATAATCTCCACACTTGCGTAGATTCTCGAGTGACACAAGCTTCGGCGACTTCGTCGGGTAATTCTTCATACAACTTAGATGTCTCTGGCACCGGGTGATCGGCTAAGAAGTCTGCCAACACTTGACCCTTGACCGCTTTTTGGGGCATGAACTGCATATCGTATTGCGACAAGAGGATGGCCTATTTTGCAAGTCGGCAATTTAGAGACGATGGTTTCGTCATCAGGACTCTTAAGGGATTTACCTTAGAGATGACATGAATTGTTTGTCCAACTAGGTAATGTCGAATCTTTTGAACTGTGAATACCAAAGCAAGACATTCTTTCGACTGGGTTATATCGATGTTCGGCTCCCATCATGGTCCTGCTTAGGTAATAAATGGCTTGCCCTTGACCTTGATCGTCGTTCTGTGTCAATAACGCTCCTAGAGAATGATCCATAGCCCTTACATATAACAGGAACAGTTTTCCTGATATAGGGGCCACGAGTACTGGTGGTTGGATGAGATATTTCTTAATCTCTTCAAATGCTGTTTGGCATTCTTCATCCCAAACAAAGGACACGCCTTTCTTCATAAGCTTCGAAAAAGGTTGACAACGCCCCGAGAGATTAGATATGAACCTCCGAATATAGGCTAGTCTACCTTGTAGACCCCTGAGTTCTTTGAGATTCTTCGGCGGTGGCATGTCTTGGATGGCACGCACCTTCTCTGGATCAAGAGAAATTCCCTTGGATGTGATAATAAATCCTAGGAATTTTCCGCTTGATACTTCGAGGAACGATTTTGTCGGGTTCATCTTTAGTTGATGTGCTCGCATGATATCGAACATTGTCTTCAAGTCTGTAAGATGATCACCCTTATGTTGGCTTTTTACTGCTATATCATCAACATAGCATTCTATCTTCTTATGCATATGTTCGTGGAAGATGGTGTTTATTGCACGTTGATAAGTTGCACTTACGTTTTTCAGGCCGAAGGGCATCACTGTGTAGCAATACACCCCCAGTGGAGTTCTGAACGTAGTATGCTTTTCGTCTTCAGGATACATCTTGATTTGCTTGTACTCAGAAAATCCATCCATGAAAGACATCCTTTCATATCCGCATGTATTGTCGATCATGACATCAGTGATAGGAAGAGGAAACTCATCTTTCGGACATGCTGCGTTGAGGTCATGAAAGTTGATGCATATACGGACCTTACCGTTTTTCTTGGGCACTGGAACAATGTTGGCCACCCAGTTCGGGTGTTGTTCTTCTCTGATAAAGCCTGAATCTATAAGTTTTTTAACTTCAGACTCAATTGTTTCTATGATCTCTAGACGAAACCGGCGTTGCTGTTGTTTAACGGGTTTGGCATCCGGGTTGATGTTGAGACGATGCATGGCCACTTTTGGATCAAGACCAGGCATATCTTCATAATTCCAAGTAAAGATATCTACATACTCTCGGACGAGAGATATAAGGTCTTCTTTCTCGGATGATGATAAGCTTTCACTTATGAAAATTGGTTTAGGGTAAGATTCATCCCCCATGTTGACTTGAATCACTTTATCTTCAGTGGGCGGTTCGCGTTGTTCGAATCGCATATCCCACAAGATGTTGAGGCGTTTGATCCAAGGATCATTTATTGATTCGATTAACTCTTCCTCACCCCCTGCGTCTTCATCTAGATGACTAGTTGAAACCATGTTCACAGTCAAACTTTTAAAGAAAGGTCCGACGCTGACGTCGAATTTCTAGGAAGATGTTCCGGATGAATGATCCTGTCGCAGATAATTACTGATTTCATTTTCTGAGACAGAGGGAGTTGTGACATAACCTAAGCCTCTTCCGGTGTTTTGATAATAATCTGGGGATTTCCCTTCAGGGGTTAGAGACATTCGAATTGATGTTCGCCTTCCTTTCCCGAAGTTTAGACGCTGTTTTTTACTAAAGTTGTACCCTATTTGTTTCATTAATTGGACGGAATTCGGTTCGTGGTAATGGAACTGAGGAACTCCATCATCTTCTTCCGAACTTCCCCGTTTGAGTGGTTCCGGTTTGACTTTACCGAAATGAATTGGCTTTTGCCCTTTCCTTTTGGATGGGACTTTGAAGAAAGCCTTCTGTGCATCTTCTACTCCTTCATCTGAGGTGAAGAATGACTTGATTGGCAATGTGATCATTCTCTATTTGTTTATTTTTAGAGGACACATCAGACAAGTACGTCAAAATAAAATCTTCATTAATGTACCATTCACCCTCGCTCGGTATATTATTATTACTCTTATCCTGACCCATTACATCTAGATTCAATTCCCATGGACAATCTTCTTCAGGATCCGGTTCAATGTCAACTTCGTTGCCGCTGTCCACATCTTCTTTCTCTTGGGATTCCAGATAGAAGACGGAATCAGTGTGAAAGTTTTCCACTCCTCTGAATGGATACTTCTTCGCAATTAGGGTTCGAACTTCTCCTTCATCATTAGCATATTTCATAACCTGATGTAGAATAGATGGGACAATGCGGTTTGAGTGAATCCATGGTCATCCCAATAATAGATTGTAAGACGTGTCCGCGTTTATGATATAACAGGTCACTTCAGATTTGAGATCTCTAATTTGACACCTGAGCTTGATCTTTCCCAGGGGCCGAGTGTTGTTAGCGTTGAACCCAAAGATGGTAGTCTGAGTGGTGTTCAGCCGATGCATAGGAATCCCTAAGACCTGCATGACCTTGTAGGGCATGATGCTGAGCGCTGAGCCCGGGTCAACTTGGACACGACTGATTTTAGAAGATCCGATATATCCCGTGTAGTACAGTGGTTTGTCATGCTTGTGCTTGACCTGCATATCCTCTTGAGTAAACGATATGCAGGGTAGACTTCTCGCCGCTTGCAGACATTGCAGACAAGGTTGGTATTCAGAAGCTTCAGGGATTGGAGCGACTTGTGTAATGAAGCTCTCCGTATTCTTTAATGCTTCAATTAGAGCTTCCTTGGTTGTTTTGGACAACCTTAGGAGCTCATATAGAGTAATCCTGGCCGGTATGTTGGCTAACTGCGCTATGACATTGAATTGGAAGGGAGTGCTCGACTCCCCAAGTTCCTGGTGAAGATTTTTGTTGAACCGGAACTCCTTTTGCTTTCCTTTATCTACCAGCTTCTTTGGTACAGAACCCCCAGCGTCTTGGGGCCGTTCTTCAGCTTCTTGAACATTTTAGTTGTAGTCTCTCAAGTAAGCCTTTCCTGACCGCGTTCCAGGGTTGTCTCCTGGGTATGCCGCCAGGGCAATCCTTTCTTCCTCTGAATCAGTAAGAGGTTTGAGGTAGTCGTCGCTCTCAGTAACGGAGAGCCTAATCGTATTAGAAGACTTAGCCTTTCCGTCTTTCTTCTTGGACGAGGTGTTCGTCCACTGTTGGTCTCCCACCAGGTCGGGATGTACCCACATGATCTTCCCTTTTAGGGTAGTAAGGGGTATCAACCCCCTGTCCTTTTGACTGTACAAGTTAGTGTTTTTCATATGCATCTCTCCCTTGTAGACGGGAATGACGTTATTTGCAGTTGCTACCGGCGGGAAGTCACCAAATTGGACCGCTATTAAGTTGGTGAACATGGTCTTCTGCTCGAGCTTCAGGGTGAGTACGTTTGCATTTACCAGGTTTTGTAAAATGTCTTTGAAGACATAATATTTTCTTGTAGGGTGGCCCAGGAACCTGTGATAACGGCAATAATTAGGATCATCGACTTTTCATGCCTCATCTGGTTTCCTGATTTTGGGAAGTTGTAACTTGTTGTTCTTCCGAAGTAGTTGGAACAAGGTGTCCACATGCTCTTCCTTGAACTAATATTGCTTGGGTGCTCTTTGCTGATTTGGTGCCTTGCCTTGCTTAGTGGGTGGTGATACTCACGTATTGGCATCAGCCGCCAAAGTCTCCTTTCCTTTAGACCGCTGGGCATTGTGCTGGTTGTGTTGCTGTTGCGGTTTGGGTTGTACGACTTCTTCAGCCTTAACGCGAGCAACTATTTCTTCAGCTTGTTCTCCCTGCGAAACCAGCTATCTCCAGGAGCGACATTCCGCCACCCCCATCTAAGCGAGGAGTTGGGTCTGCAAATTGTACCTGCAAGTTTTAACCAAAGTTGATTGAGTCATATCTGACGGGCATCGCAGTGCCATGCTGCGAAATCTCTCAACATATGCCTTGATGGACTCTCCTTTCCTTTGTTTAGTGGCTAGAAGAGTCGGGACCGAGACCTCCGTATCGTCCTCAAAGAACCTGGCTAAGAATAGCCTTTCCAAATCCACCCATTTCTGAATAGATCCAACAGGCAGCTTCATAAACCACTCAAAGGCGACACCCTTGAGGGTACCGATGAATAGCCGGGTCAGAATGGCGTTGTTCGCTACCACGTCTCCAGTCTGTGACTTGAAGTAGTAGATGTGCTGATTCGGTGATCCGGTACCATCGAACGGTTGCAAGGTAGGTGCCTTAAACTTAGGTGGGTAAGGGGCTGTGTCCCACTCAGCGGGATAAGGCCGCACGACCCCTTCTTTGTGGAGCTCGCTTCTGTTAGCGATTGCATTGAGGCGAGCCTCCAGTTCGTCCACTTTAGCAGACTGCGGATGCAGTTCTCTTTCTGTCTCCTTCTCGTTTTCAGAGGAGGATTCCAAGTTGTGAGTTTCACGATCCGAATGTTCAGTCGATTTTTGCTTTCCCTTTGATGTGGTTCTTCGGGAAGATTCAGGTCTTTGGCCTTTTTCGGCAAGGAGCTGGGCCAACATTTGCATAACCTTATGTGCAATCGTGTAACAGTTGACCAGACCCTAACTAAGATGAAGAAACTCGTAAAATATCCAAGATCTGAGTTGGAGCAGGTCCATACATATGTATTGAATAATCTTAAAATTTTTAGAGATTATCAAAGGTAATATATAATAAATTTGTGAATAGGATTACACATGAATTATTTACATTCATAAATACCAATACAATCTCATTGTTGTATAAATAGGTAATATCTGTAGAAGCTTAAGAATGAAATATCATGTACGAGTGCAGCATATGATATTCAGAAAAAACACATCAAAGATTTTCCCGATTGGTTCAGAACTGATGTAAGTAGTGTAGCAAAAGTATTGTAACTTTCATTTTTTAATTTTTAAGCAAACTCGAAGATCACTATTTTCGATTTATGTTTGGTTTAGATTGATAAAGACCTTCTCGTTGGTACCTTAATATCTGAAGAAGTTTTAGTTCACACACAATGTCCTTATTATCAAGTGAGACGATATGGTGAACACATCATTAATGGGGATAAGTTTAAAACAATGGCGACCGGTGATAAGAGGGTAACACAAAATAGCGGGGTCATGGGTTGTTTTGCTCAGGAATGTTTTTCTAGCATAAGAGATCAGAACCCGGTTGAAGCTAATATATTATATTATGGCCAGTTGGAAGATATTGTAGATATAATTTACGGATATGGCAAAAAACTCAGCGTAATTACATCATGTTTAAGGTTCGACGGAGTTCTGCCAAACCGCGAAAGGATCATTATAGGTTTACACTTGTCAATCTCAACAAAGAGATATATCTAGATGAGAAGTTCATATTCGCAGAACAGACGGACTACTACTTCTATGTGAAAGACCCAAAGGTTTCCACCGATTGGGTTGTGTTATATAAGGAGCCAAGATCTATTGTCCTTCCTAATAAAAACAATGATAGCGATGAGGGCAATGAACCAATTGGTTCATCTGATGATATTTGGCAAAACTTCTCCTACCCTCAGAATGTCATGCTTGATACGACTGATTCAGAGATTCAGGCTGACATCCCAATTTTAGTTAGAGATAGAGACCCCGAGTCAAATGTGCAAACAAATACAACAACTAGCAGGCGAAAGCAAACAGCGTTAGATATAGCAGGCCGACATCCCAACTTTTAGATTTCTTGCTTGGACCAAAGATGTTATCATATGCTATTTTCTACTCTACGCACAGTTGCAAGCATTCTTTTTCAAGTTCCTGCAGAGTAACAATATGTATTAACTCGAAACAAATAATTTTTTGTTGCGTACAAATGCATATGAAATATATTTTACAATTTAATTAGTTTGCTAATTACTTTATTCGACTCAATTGTTACTGACATGCCGTCTTGAACTCCACCATCTGGTAGACCTCCAACTTTCAATATTATTAAAACTATATATATTTAAAGTGAATAAAATTCAAAAACCATCATAAATTATCTTCCGTTAAAGAAATATACTATATTGAATCTAAGGTCTTATGTAAGAAGTCTTACCCAGGATTTTGAAATAGCTTCCATTCATAGTAACCACAGATGGTTCGTCGATCTGGATGTTGATTATATTAAGTTTTAGTAACTATTTCCTTGTGGTTTAAATGTCTGAAAATATTGACATACATCAAAATTATCCAATCAAATTTCCCTCGATATGCACATTTCTCAACCAGAAACAAGTGCATCATAAGAAAGGAGGATTGGTCTATTAAGTGAAGAATAGCTAACATAGTACTTGCATTTGAACCTTTGCATATTATACATATTATTACAACAACAACACAACCCAAGCTCAATTTCATAGCATTGACCGCTCAAATCCTACATGAAGCCTGCACATACAAATAACCCAACCCTCAAATCGTGTAATATAATGGTAGCACGAAGATGTTTAAGAGATCCTTAGGGAATTAAAGCAACCCATCTTGACAAAATGTTCATTAAAATACAATATACTTGCAAGTTACCATCACTTCAGAGGAAAAAAATAAATTATGCACTATGCAACTTAATATGATGCATATAAACAAGGATTCATTGTCATATCATCTTCAGGGAAAAAAAAGAAAAAAACTTGAGATGATTCTTCTTTTTAATTTTTATGGCTAATTTGTCAATTACTACTTTCCCCCCTCAAAACCCACTTGTATTACATTACAATCTACTCTTAACTAAAAAAAAGAAACTTATCTTTGTTAAACAGGTTGGATGACTCTCTACGTGTTGATATTATCAGCTGTATCGACAATGATTCCTTGTGAGTTGATTATGTATTGGATGTATAATTTTATATGTAAGAGAGAGAGAGAGAGAGAGAGACATGATATGTATAAAAAAACATGTGTTTGATGTGTTTATACTGTAAAGTGGTATGCGTGAATGATTATAAATTGTTTTGAGCATAGTTTATTCGTTTGTATATATTGGTTGGCTTGTATCGGACTAATTTAAGTAATATGGTATGTGATTTAGACCGATATTTGGATTTTGGATTGTTGATTTGAAAGCTGGATTTGCATATTTGATTGGATGTGGATTATTATTGAATTTACAGGTTTATGTAATTATAGGGAATTCAAGAAAAGAAATTGCAAAAATTGTACAGAGATGATCCGTCTAGGATACTATCCCAGATGGAATTTTCGTCTAGGATGACCAAAGCATCCCAGGCAGAAAAGCCGTTTTGGTTGCATCCCAGACAAAAAACCATCTGCGATGATATCCCAGATGGCTTTTCCGTCTGAGCTGCATCCCAGATGGCTTTTCCATCTTGGATGCTATCTCAGACGTTTTTTCATCTGGGATACATCCCAGACGGATTTCCTTCTAGGATAATATCCTAGACGAAAAATATTTCCATCTACGATGTCCATCTAGGATGTTTTCTAGACGAGAATTTTTTTCGTCTGGGATATTCCATCTAGGATGTTTCCCAGATAAAAAATCCATCTAGGATACTATATCCTAGACGACAACTAATTAGACAAACATCCTAGACGGAATCTATCTGAGATAATCTATGTAGACGGAAATATAACTGTCCTAAACAGAAAATTCTGTCTACGATGCCTCATTTTGTACCAGTGAAATCAGATTTCCATGCCTATTTCCAACCTCTTTCACTCTTTAGTGAGTTGTATATTGCAAAGACCAGATAAGAGTATTGACAAGTCCACATGATTGAACTCAACGAAAATATCCTTAAACTATATACATTAAAGTCCACGTGTTTGCCTTACTTTATTTGTTAAGTTTCAAAGTTGCTTATTTTTCCAGCACCAATGGTGAAAGTTGATTCTTTATTAATAGGCATATCCTAGAGCAAAACAATTTTGTTACAAACATGAACCATGTTTTCAAAACTTGCAAATCATTTATGGAAAAGATAGGGCCGCTGGTTTAGCTTTTGAAACTGTCAAAAAAAGACGAGCTTGCATAGAAAATAAAAGAGATGAATCAAGTTCTATCAATACTAATCAAGAAGATGATAGTAAAACTGTTCAAGAGAATGACATAGAATGCATTCGCCCTTCAAAAGGTAAAGAACAAGATCCCAAAGCCCGTTCTGCATCGAGAACATCTTCAATGGTGATATATAAAAGAAAGCATGGTGTCTCTAGCAACTTGGGTGAAGAGCTTGATGGGCTTTTGCAATTTGGAAGACCGGTCCTCAATTTTACACAGAAGTGAAGATATTTGTGGAGCTTTTAAAAGTTGATGGGCGTAGTGAGGATGCACAACTTGTAGCCTACGAATATCTTACTGAGGATGTAGCTCGAGGAAGGAACTTCATTGGGTTACCAATTCATCGGAAGAAAAGGTGGTTGGAGATAAAGCTCAGATGGGCATCGCTCAATCTTTTGGTATCAGTATTAGGAGGTAATCTATTTTACACTCTAATTATATGTCTGCATTTTACCACCTAGTTCATAAGTTTAAGATATAATGACAAAAAAAACTGTTTAACATTCCTTTACCTAATATAACAGCCTGCCTTTCATAACAAAATTCACAAACATGAAAAAAAACTGTTTAACATTCCTTTACCTAATATAACAGCCTGCCTTTCATAACAAAATTCACAAACATGAAGTCTTAACTTAAATTCAGTAACTACCTAATATAACAGCCTGCCTTTCATAACAAAATTCACAAACATGAAGTCTTAACTTAAATTCAGTAACTTTCCTTTGCCTAATATAACAGCCTAATATTTTCACCTTATTGCTTTGTTCTCGTTTATTGAGAGATTATGTTTGTTTTGTGTCTTCCTTTTTTTTTAATTAAATGAGTTCTGGACTTTGTTTCATCTTACCATTTCTGATGGAAGTGGGGAATTACATAAGACTGTATATTATCCCTTCTCTATGCAATTGCCCTCTCATCGAAACTATTGAATGCATGTCTTTCTTTAATATTGCTGATGCTGCTGGCTCTAGCCATGGAGGAGTGACATATATCATGTAGAGCTATAATTATGGTAATAAACTCTGTTTGTGTAACGGGAGAGGTTGAAAGAATTTTCTTCTCAATATTTGGTAGTGGAATACTAATCATGCCTCCTGTATTGTTCATCTCCATTGGAATTTCTTGCTTGAAGTTGTAACCGTTGGTTGTTGCAGTATCTGTTCCTATATCCATGTGTATTTTCATGGAAAAGCAAAATGAATAAGCCCTAGGATTTCATAATTGTTCGGAAAATACTACTCTCACTATGAGACTTTTTATGTGAATGCAAATTAATTTCTGATGTATTGGCTGTCTACAATCCACTTTCATCATTTCTGATGATTAATCTTAAGAAAAGAACCATGACACGACAAGTGATAGTTTCATTTTTCTTCTAAAAGAATGTTAAGACTTTATTGTTTTTGATGTTTATATTGTACTTATTTGAATTTTTTTGAATTAATTTCAATGGATGAAGGATGTGAGATTAATATTTTGATGGCTCACTAAAGTTAAAAATCAAGGACTTCAACAGATTTATCTCTCTTTCTTTGTTTAAGATTTTCTATATGAAATTGATTGTAATAGACTTTGTTAGTAAATATTTTCTATATAAAATTGATTGTAATAGAATTTGTAACTATAAATGGATTAATCTATTTATTAGGAGTATCAAGACATTTACTTTAGATTTGTTTGGGTTCTTTCATTCACCTTTCTTTCTGTAAATATTATGTATGAGAATTAATGTTGTTCTCTAATTAGTGGAATTGTGGTTGTGCTTCTGCTTATTATTTACAAACTTGATGTTGATGATCACTCAAGTTTTTGTGTTAGGAAATTGCTAATTTTTTTAAATACATGTTTATTAACTTGTTACTTCCCATGATATAAATGATTCTGATTTTGAATAATATGCTTGAACTGCATCATTTTCTAGACCTTATTCGGAATCATCATTCTTCACCTGAGGTTATGAATAACTAGGGGTGTGCAATGGTCGGTTCAGTTCGGTTTTTACCAAAATTTGAACAACCGAACCGAACCGCCTATAATTCAAAACCGAACCGAACTGTTGCAAGTCGGTTTGGTGCGGTTCGGTTCGGTTTGTTCGGTTCTAACTTCATCAAACTTCTTATCAAACAACAAACTGTGTTAAAGAAAAAAATATCAACAAAGTAGGAGATTATAAAGCATTAAATACTGATATAATGATATTGTTTTCAACCCATAATGATCCAGAAAATGAGTTTAGAGTTTGAGTCTTTGACTCTTTGGTGATGAGTCGGGTAAGGTTTGAGATCAGAATGGGTAGTATTGTACTATATTCGGTCGGTTCGGGTTGAAAAGTTTTCAAACCGACCCGAACCGTCCTACTCATAAAACCGATTTTTTCGGGTCGGTTCGGGTCGGGTCGGTTCGGTCGGTTTTTTCGGTTTGGACCGAACCATGCTCAGCCCTATGAATAACTAGCAAGTCCAGAACCATGTAAGATTATAAGTAAATTAGAATCATCATAAATTTGACTCAATTTTGTTGAGTTAATATTGTGCAAACATATTCGGTAACTTATATATTTTTTGAAAATTTGGTAGAATCACAATTTAATTTAATTATTTTTTGTAAATTGTTTAAAATATAAATCTAATTCAAAAAATATGAATTAAAATTATGTTATGATAATTTTCTTCCTCATTTTCTCAGAAAGGTAACCAAACAAGAGAAAATGATTTTCATATAAATTTTCTTCTAACTTTCATTACAATATTCTTTCTAACAAAATAATAAAAAGAATATCATTTTCTTTTCTTTTTCTTTTTCTTTCTTTTTTTCTTTCTCTTTCCTTTTCTTTCCTCTCCCTTTCTCTGAAACCAAACATAGCCTTAGTCTTCGATCTTTTCGCGGCGCTCGCAGCAATAAAAGAACTGTTTGTTTCTCTCTCTTGACGAGAAGTGGCTAACAGTGGATTCTGGGCCTCAACTTTTTTTATAAGTACTAGCCCTTTAGAAGCCCATCATATTTTCGGCTTATTATGTAAAGGCTCTAATTTGGTTAATAAGTCACTATAGTTATTTGGTTAGAGTCTCTAGAATCTTTAATAATTCCATTTTAGTCCCTTAAATCTTTGACATTGTTCCTGAGTCCCTCAAATCCTAGGGGTCTTGCGATTTGGTCCCTCAATGACCAAAATACCCTCAACTTATGTCCTCCCCTCAAAATCATTTGTTCAAAAAACATTAGTCGTGGGCATTTTGGTCAGTGAGGGACCAAATTTCACGACACCCAAAAATTCGGAGACTTATGAGCAATTTTAAAGATTTGAGTGAGTGATATAGTATTATTGAAAACTTGAGCGGCTGGCATCTCAATGAAACCCAAAAAAATCTATGATTAATAAGTCATCTTTTTTGTGTCAAGATCCCAAGAGTAGGGGGATTTAGATTCTCTACACCATCAAAAAGTAGTGGACAGAATCATCATTTTTCATACATATAATTGGTTATTTAATGTATGGGTTGGATAATTGTAATCAATTCCAAAGATAACACTTATCATATCTCAAAGACACATTCTTTATTTTTGTTATTAATTTTTTTGACACTCAACAAAACAAATCACAATATTCCACTACTCAATCAATATATATATATATATATATATATATATATATATATAAAGTAGTGATTTCTCCACTACTTTTTAGTAGTTAAGAGGATCTGAATCCGAAAATAAGTCATCTTTTTGTAAGCTTTTCACAGCGGTGACGTCAAGAGTAAACAATAGATGATTGAGCCTAAAAATATTAATCTCTCTATTAATGGTCTCTACCTTATGAAATCTGTGTTTTTGCAATTGCTATCACGCTCTTGCTTTGATCTCGATATCAATTTTTCTCAACAAAAAAATCACACCAGTCCATTAGCTAATGACAAACTCCATTTATTTATATGCAATACCAAACACAATATCACACCAGTACCAAGTACATAATCAAACATAAAATATACATAGACATACAAGAGCAAACCTTAACATGCCATCATATATATATAGAGAGAGAGAGGGAGGGAGAGAGAGAGAGAGAGAGAGAGACACGACAGCATAAAGCTTCACATAATTGGATAAGTTGGGATCGCAGCAACACCACATAATCCCTTAGGCAAACCAGCATCCTTCTCCAGCCTCACATACCCACGTTCACCCCATGAAGTCCCCCATGAGTTCCTCACTATCCAATACTTGCTAGAATGATGCACCCGTCCGTAACCAACCACAACCACAACATGGTTCAGACTATTTGTACACGGTCCTTTGTACACACCTGACTTGTAAAACTGAAATTTTTTTGAATTGGCATCGATATACACGGTCACAGGTTGTTTTGCAACTGCTTCCATCAGCGCTGCCTCGGTTGAGGTCACATATTCGAAACCGCTAATGTTTACTACGGTTTGTTTTGCCTTGATCACGTCACAAGGGTTATCGAGTCCGTTGTACGGGTAATTTGCTGCGGTCGTGAGGCCGCCATTGTCCTTTATGTAAGTGTAGGATTCGCGGGGCCATCCTCCGCCACACCCCAAGTTTGTCTTTGAACAGTCCACGAGTTGTTGTCGCGATAGCTCGTAGAGTATGCCGTTCTTGATTTTGTGAAGGCTTTCGACTGCTGCAGCTGTGGCAAATGCCCAACAAGATCCTGTATTTTCGACATGTGTAGGCGGCTTTTCTTGTTAGAACTTGAGTGAATGCTATTCATGCTTATGCGCTCTTGGGCAGGTAAAACTAGACAAAAGAGTATTTTTGCTAATGAAAATTGCGACTAATGTTGTAAGGAGAGATTTTCTGATAAACCCTTAAAGTTAGTGTTTTTAGATAACCCCTAATTAGTTAAGGGGGTTTTCTGCTATTTTGAAAGTTAGGGGGGGGGGGTTAATGGGGGCTTTATGCTATTTAGGCAAAAAAAAATAAAAAAGAAAAGAACGATAAAAAGAGTAAAGAGAATAACAAAAAACTTGTTAGAAACATTTCTTACCGCATTTGTAACCTTGATGCTTGACGGCGGTAACCGCACCCTTAGCTCTCCAATCAACACTAGAAGGAACAGAAGAAATTTGAGGCTCCATCGATATCATAGTATTGTATTCCGAAGACCGGAATGAGTCATTAACTCCATTAATAAAAGTTTCCGTGAACTCTTCAAGCGTGAGATCAGCGAATTCATTTACACCTAGAGTGTAATTATAAAATCCACCATTGTTGAATTCTTCTATGTATTTCACATTATCCTTAAATATCTCAAATCTCGCTGCTTTTTCTACCTCATCTTTGTAAACACGTCCATGCTCGGCCATCCACAGTTCATGTTTCCTCTTCATTGCAAAATCCAGAATGTTGTAGTCAGTCGCATTACATAATCTTGCAATAATGAGGAAAAGGAAAAGAACATAACAACATGCAAAAGCCATTAAGGTTTTGGAGCATAATTAGGCTTAGTGTTGTACTAGTTTTCTTTGTGATGGTGGAATGAGCAATGTTAATTAGGTGTGCTTATATATATAGCCAAGCTTGTCGAATGAATTAAAACGTTATGTCAAAGAAACAAAAAGAAAAAGAAGAATCCTATGGAGAGGGGGTCCTCTCAAAAATCACATATATAGGGAGATAAATATCATACAGGGACCTAAAGTATGCACATATCTTGTTTGACAACAATATCGATGCGTACATCAATATTATATATATATCAACTATAAGAGCAATTAACACAGCTTATTTAGTGCATATACATCACTATGAATGCTATGAATATATTCAGATATTAATGACTATCAGTTAGTCTTGTGCACTAATATATATGATACTGACTACCTATAATCAGAAGTGATGTGTAGATATCAAGAT
This sequence comes from Asparagus officinalis, assembly GCF_001876935.1. Taxonomy (NCBI): domain Eukaryota; kingdom Viridiplantae; phylum Streptophyta; class Magnoliopsida; order Asparagales; family Asparagaceae; genus Asparagus; species Asparagus officinalis. The sequence continues at coordinate 21,205,323 of NC_033795.1, forward strand.
TGATATTAGGCTAAATGTTCCACCCTATCTTGGCACATCATTTTCTAAAGCGGGCAGTCTTTTTTGTTTTTCCTTTGAAAATGGGCTAGAATAAATTATTTGAATCAGCACATGCAGATGAGAAAGACATTAATTATTAACAATTTATTGTTTAATTTTTGTTGCTTTTTTCAGCTTTGTAAACCAACACATCTTTATTTGAACTAATATTTTATAGGTTCTGGAATTCTCTAACTGGATCATAGCAAATTGAAGCATCGGATTCTAGCAAATTAAATGATACAACAAGATGTGAGAGTATTTCGATATGGAAATAAACTACAGATAAAACAAAATTAGAAGCACATTTTTCGATAGATAAAATCAATTCTTAATTATGCAAAATGGTGGACGACTTCTCAGAGTAGTTTTTGAGATGCTTACAAACAAGGCTTTCGGTCTAGATGGCATGTCGCCATGGTAGTGATGTATGCAATGCGGTAAGGTATTTTTCTTTTCCTCGAATTCTATTAAGAAGCCGGCCATAAATAATACACGTATTGCCTTGATTCAAAAATGTTGCAATCCTTAGGTTGTTTCAAATTATAGACCTATCAGTCTCTGTAATGTGATTTACAAGACTATTACGAAAGTAATGGCTAATGGGCTGAAGTCTATTCTCGCCGTAATTATTTCACCACAATAATGTTGGGGAATCCGAAACAATCAAATCGGATCTTTGCCTTTCCGTACCTTGTGTTGAAATTAGGAAAATAGGAAAATTCACCTCAAATAAAGATCAAAAACTTGCAGGAATAATAAAGGAGACGAACACACAGATTTAACGAGGTTCGGCAACGTGCCTACGTCCTCGGGAGCCACACCACACAATTCCTTTATTGATTAAAGAAGAATTACAAGCTCTAAAACTAGGGTTTTATCTCTCTGAGATTCTCTCTCTTTTCTACAATCAAAAACTCTCTTTTTTCATGCTCTATCAAACCCTAAAACGTTTGGGTATTTATATCAAACTCAGCCCAAACAAAATTCCTAAACAGTTTAGTAAACTGTCAAACAGCGTCACGGACGACAGTGGCGGTCGACCGCGCAGGTATTGCGGTCAATCGCACACCAGTTGTGGTCGACCGTATCAAACGACAGAGACTTAAATCGATTACAGGGTTGGCGCGATCGACCGCCACGGTCGACCGCCTTCGGATCCAGCTCCTCCTGAGCTCCTATGCACGTTCTCAGTCGACCTCCGTAGACTCGCGGTCGACCATGGATCTATCTCGCTGTTTTTCTTCCTCGTTTTGATTCCAGCTTGGCTTCAACTTTGGGTCTATACTTTCGACTAACAATCTCCCACTTGGAGACGAAAGTGCCTTCAGTGAGTTCGCCCGAAATCTCCCCTTCTTCACATGTATCTTCTCCTCCCCGGAAAAAAAATTCTTTCTTCAATCAACAATATCCAGGCGATCTTGTCGATCCTCGTAGTGTGGCTTCGCCTTCGTCTTCTACTCGTGAAGTCCAACTGAAGTTGCGCACAACTCCAGTTTCTCTATGGTGACTGCCTTCGTCAACATGTCCGCCGGATTTTGACTCTCCAAAATCTTCATTAAATGTAACTTTCCGTCTTCAACTAGCGAGCGTATAAAATAGTATTTGACGTTGTAGGCAATAAAAATTGCCTTTAAATCCTTATCAGAGAAGTTCAGAACAAAACTGCTAAAATCTCACCCGAAATAGCAAAAGGGGGTAAAAACATTGATAAAAAGGGGAAAACGCAGATATCTTCCAAACCGTAAGGAATTTGGCGAAACGGAGGAAGCGAACCAAAGCCTTTGGCTAGGTTCGGATGGCCCCATCTCGTCGAGATAGGCGATTTTCATATATAATTCGTCCAATTCCGACTTACGGTTTGAAAGTTACGGCCTATTCTTCGATCCATGCTCAGGAGCTCGCCTGCAGCTCGAATTTCGTCTGCACGATCAAGACCCAAGTTTGCCTGCGCACCTGAGCTCGCCTGCAGACCTAGTTCGCCTGCTAGCTCGCCTGCAGACCCAAGTCTGCCTGCGCACCTGAGCTCGCCTGCAGACCGCCTGCTAGCTCGCCTGCAGACCCAAGTCTGCCTGCGCACCTGAGCTCGCCTGCAGACCCAGTTCGCCTACAAGCTCGCCTACTGACCCAAGTCTGCCTGCGCACCTGAGCTCGCCTGCAGACCCAGCTCGCTTGCAAGCTCGCCTGCAGACCCAAGTCTGCCTGCAGTCCCAAGCTCGTCTGCAGACCCAAGTTGCAGACTCGCCAGCTCACTGTCAACTGCCCACTTGGAGTATGGGAACCGTTACATCAGTGGTCAAATCCCACAAATCAAGGGAGAGGGCACAGTACCCTAAGACCGTCAAGCGGCCGCTCACAGTACGAAGGATTGGGCAGGTGTCGAGTCGACCTGAATATTCATAAATGCAGCTCACCTCCGCTGTCTGAGTCAAGAGCCGGATCCGCCAGCACCCGGCGAGCTGTCCAAGCCCACTCGAGTACCAGGAACCCGCTTTCCCACCTCTCTCGACCTGAAAAGAGAAGGCACAGTACTCCAGGCCCGCCGAATGGCCGCGCACAGTACGAGTGATCGGACAGGTGCCAGATCAACCTGTGCGTTCATAAATGCAACTCAGCTCATCGGTCCAAGTCAAGAGCTGGAACCGCCAGCGCACAGTGAGCTGGCCCAATCCACTCGAGTAATGGACGGCCGCTGTCTCACATACGAGGATGGACCTTCCCGCTCCTAGGCGACAGGACGTGAAGCACAACCCATCGAGTGACGGTTCGTAGTACAGAGGAGCGACAAGATGTCTCTCAACAGTGTATGGTCACATCTCATGATTCAAGGAGCGGCCACGCCATCTCTCCTCTATTTAAGAACCTCGCCCGGCTACAGGAAAGGGGTTCACACATAGTTAATTAATTAATTTAATCAGTTAACTGAACCACTGGCTCTCGACTCCCAACGGAGTCGACGACAAGCTCTCTGCATCACTTTTGCATTGCAGCGCCACTTCCTAGTTCTGAGCCCCGATCGCCGGTGAACTAGAAGACCCAAACTCCATCGAACCTAGTTTCTACTGTGTACTGAAGCTCCGGCAGCAACTTCGATCGGACCGTCCAAGGGAAGCAGACTCGGCATGAGCACCGAGCGAGGCATCCTATCGCCACCGAAGAACCCACGCAAAACAAAGAGGGCATTCCCTCTGCTTCTGTTGTAAACATTTGATTATTAGTTTGTAATGAGCTTTCTTATCAATACAAACGAAGTTCCCTATTTTCGGGAGATCAAAATTTACACCTACAGAAGATGGCGACCACAGTGGGAGAATCCGTTCATTCAGATGAATTGGTGGTGGCGCAGTCTGACGAAGTTGCTGCAGGGACTACTGTTGAGTCCCTTGTGATCGAATTCGAGGGGTACTTACGATCGTCCTCTTCCGGCGGCAATACATCTCGCGAGGACTACAGAGTCCTGCGGGTGGCCCAGCCCCAAGGGGCTGAGGCAACCAAGCTTGAGGGATCTACCCAAGCCGAGGCAGGGGGGTCTTTTCCCCCCGAACCAGTTGAGGCCGAGACGAGATTCGAGAATGCAGCTCTAGGGGCTGCTGAGTGGGTCGATGAATGATCCTCGCAGACCCCTGTGCAAAAGGAATCGACCATTCGTGTCGACGCAGACTACGCCTCCGCCGTCGACATGAACGCTCCTCGTTCAAAAAGATCCAAACAGCGGCGACGAAAAGCTCTCGCTCGTCTCGAGGCACAATCCCTCATCCTCCACGACAGCCTGAATTATTATTCAGGCTTGAGAGGAATCAACCTCTTGAGTCAGGTTCCCATTTTTGGCGAACCGCTCAAATCGGGCGAGCCTAGCAGTTTAGGCGAGCCCATCTCTTTGAGCTAGGTTCCCAGTTTCGGCGAACCGCTCAAATCAGGCGAGCCTAACGGTTTAGGAGAGCCCCACTTCTTGAGCCAGGTTCCCAGTTTTGGCGAACCGCTCAAATCGAGCGAGCCTAGCAGTTTAGGCGAGCCCCACTTCTTGAGCCAGGTTTCCATTTATGGCGAACCGCTCATGGCGAACCGCTCAAATCGGGCGAGCTTAGCAGTTTAGGCGAGCCCCACTCTGTGAGCAAGGTGCTCAATTTTGGCGAACCAAGGGCACCTGGCGAACTCTGCAGTTTAAGAGGGCTTCGTCAAACAAGCGAACTTCACCAAGCTCGCCTGACGGCCCAAGATCGCCAGAAAGGCGAAGCAACAGCTCGCCAGACAGGCGCAGGCACACTGTGCCAATCTCGCCTGACGGGCGAACCTCGCCAGCATGAACCTCGCCAACACGCTCACGCCCAAATGGGGGTGGCCACCTCGTTTGCCTGCACGGGTCTGACGTCCGTCTCTGACGACGACGACGATTGCTCAGCAGTGGCAATGTCGGAGACTTCAAGCTCAGTTCAGGGCAAGCACACAAATGTGCACATGACTGACATCCCTGAGGAGATGTCTAGGAGGCTCGACGAGCAACAAGCAACCATCGACTCCCTGAAGGAGATGTTGGAGCAGCTCCTGAGCGAGAAGAAGAGGAAGAGAGAGAGGACTTCGCGGGCTTCGCATAAATCCTTGAAGCACAAAGAGCGGGTGCCTACTCCTTCTCACTCCTCATCCGAGTCATCTAGAGGAGCGTCATCTTCAGGCCATAACCCAAGAGACAAGAGGTTTGACGATCTCCAAAGTCAACTCGACGCCTTGAAGCTCCAGAAGCATGTGAATAAGCTGGGGGTTGTCAGACCGTATCCAATTAAATGGGATGCGGTCTCCTACCCGGTAAAGTTCGAGCCGCTCGACCTCCTGCAGTTCAATGGCAAGGGTTCTCCTACTCCTACCCAGCACATCTACTACTTCCAGGCGCAAACTGGACACATAGTGGGAAACGATCCCATTATGACTCGACTGTTCATTGGTACCCTCAAGGGGGTCGCTTTTGAATGGTTTCGCAGATTGGAGCCCGGGTCCATCACCTGCTGGAAGGACATGGAAAGGCTCTTCGTGGCCAGATTCTTCGATGATGACACAGAAGTATCTATGGCCACCCTGCTAACTGTGAAGCAGAGGAAGACAGAGTCTGTAAGCAACTTTGTCAAGAGATTCAGAAACCGATCGCTGCATTCCCGCGATCGAGTTTCCGAGGCCACACTCATCGAGATGTGCCGGAACAATCTCTCCATCAGCATTCTGTCCAATATGGGCGTTGTTGAAGCTCGTTCATGGAAAGACTTACTCCGCCAAGGAGAACAAGTCGAGAGCATGCTCAAGCATATGGGTGACGAAGACCCGCATGAATTTCGAGGAGATGATGACCAAGATGCCTTGGTAGTGGAGACCATTTCCTCATATCCTACGCTTTCCCCCATTGATCCTCTTCAATAGGACGGCGGGCCCACAAAACTATCAAGTTAACTGTTACCTCTGATAGCCATTTCTCCATCAGTCTCATTTAACTTGACGATGGATCTTTTAAAACTATCAAGTTAACTATTACCTCTGATAGTCTCCTCCAAATTTCCCCCGTTAGTCCTCTTCAATAGGACGGCGGGCCCACGAAGCTATCACGTTAATAATCACCTCTGATAGTTCCCTCTTACACTCCGACAAGTACACGAGTATAAACTGCTTCTTCTGATTCTCCAACTGGTATAAGAGGTTAAACTATTCCCCACACTTTCACTTCTTGAGCCAGGTTCCCAGTACGGGCGAACCGCTCAAATCAGGCTAGCCTAACAGTTTAGGCGAGCTCCATCTTCTTGAGCCAGGTTCCCAGTACGGACGAACCGCTCAAATCAGGCAAGCCTAACAGTTTAGGCGAGCTCCATCTTCTTGAGCCAGGTTCCTAGTACGAGCGAACCGCTCAAATCAGGCGAGCCTAACAGTATAGGCGAGCTCCATCTTCTTGAGCCAGGTTCCCAGTACGGGCGAACCGCTCAAATCAGGCGAGCCTAACAGTTTAGGCGAGCTCCATCTCTTTGAGCCAGGTTCCCAGTTTCGGCGAACCGCTCAAATCAGGCAAGCCTAACAGTTTAGGAGAGCTCCACTTCTTGAGCCAGGTTCCCGGTTATGGCGAACCGCTCAAAACAGGCGAGACCAGCAGTTCAGATGGGCTGCATCAAACTCCCACTTGGTCAAACCTTCAGATAGTTAGGACCAAAGCCACAATCCCCCGCCAATCCTCTTCAATAGGATGGCGGGACCCCCACTGTCATGTTAACGGTCACCTCTGACAAAATCAACTTACCAATCCTCTTCAAAAGGATGGTAGGTCCTCAAAGTCGCTCCGATCGCGACAATTCCTATCATGTTAACGATTACCTCTGATAGCCGACACTGTCATTCCCGCAAATGACGTTGTCCGATCAGTCGTCATACTCATACGTCCCTGAACGATTTGATTCTCCCAGCACCGTCTTTTCCATAAAAGGCGTTGTTGTTTGATAGTGGCCTACTATGCGATGTGCTGCTATTTCAGGGTTCGTCTTTGCCCCAAGAGAAGACAAATCAGGGTTCGTCTTCATCTTTGCCCTAAGAGAAGATAAGCTGCCCCCTTATACTCTAACTGGTGCATGAGTCTAAACTGTCCCTTTATACTCCAACTGGTGCATGAGTCTAAACTGCCCCTTTATACTCCGACTGGTGCATGAGTCTAAACTGCTCCTACCCTCCGACTGGTATACGAGGTTAAACGGCTCCCTACTCTCTTAATCCAAATGCCTCGAAAGACTAAGGATAGAGGAGAAATTTTAGCATTGAGCCTAAGAGAAACTCCTCGACAACTTATCATGCTAAGGGCAAGAGCATGGCTAGTCCAACTCAAACGGCAGTTGGTAAAGACGAATCAAGTCCGTTGATAGCTGAGGGTTTGCTCAAAATCCTAGAAGGCGATCATCAACTGTGAGTGAAGAGATCAACTTCGCCGAGCTCGTTGGAGGGCTCCTCACTCCATCTGAGCAGGGATCACTTTACAGGTCTTCATATCCAAAGTGTTCCAGACCCCATGCGGCCTGATTCAGGTCTGAAAACTTTGGAGGGGGTTTTATAGGTAATAAAAATTGCCTTTAAATCCTTATCAGAGAAGTTCAGAACAAAACTGCTAAAATCTCGCCCGAAATAGCAAAAGGGGGTAAAAACACTGATAAAAAGGGGAAAACGCAGATATCTCCCAAACCGTAAGGAATTTGGCGAAACGGAGGAAGCGAACCGAAGCCTTTGGCTGGGTTCGGATCGCCCCATCTCGTCGAGATAGGCGATTATCATATATAATTCATCCAATTCCGACTTACGGTTTGAAAGTTACGGCCTATTCTTCGATCCATGCTCAGGAGCTCGCCTGCAACTCAAATTCGCCTGCAGTCCCAAATCCGCCTGCAGACCCAAGTCTGCCTGCGCACCTGAGCTCGCCTGCAAACCCAGTTCGCCTGCTAGCTCGCCTGCAGACCCAAGTCTGCCTGCGCACCTGAGCTCGCCTGCAGACCCAATTCGCCTACAAGCTCGCCTGCAGACCCAAGTCTGCCTGCGCACCTGAGCTCGCCTGCAGACCCAGCTCGCCTGCAAGCTCGCCTGCAGACCCAAGTCTGCCTGTAGTCCCAAGCTCGTCTGTAGACCCAAGCTGCAGACTCGCCAGCTCACTGTCAACTGCCCACTTGGAGTATAGGAACCGTTACATCAGTGGTCAAATCCCACAAATCAAGGGAGAGGGCACAGTACCCTAAGACCGTCAAGCGGCCGCTCACAGTACGAAGGATTGGGCAGGAGTCGAGTCGACCTGAACATTCATAAATGCAGCTCACCTCCGCTGTCTGAGTCAAGAGCCGGATCCGCCAGCACCCGGCGATCTGTCCAAGCCCACTCGAGTACCAGGAACCCGATTTCCCACCTCTCTCGACCTGAAGAGAGAAGACACGGTACTCCAGGCCCGTCGAATGACTGCTCACGGTACGAGTGATCGGACAGATGCCAGATCAACCTGCGCGTTCATAAATGCAACTCAGCTCATCGGTCCAAGTCAAGAGCTAGAACCGCCAACGCACAGTGAGCTGGCCCAATCCACTCGAGTAATGGACAGCCGCTGTCTCACATACGAGGGTGGACCTTCCCACTCCTAGGCGACAGGACGTGAAGCACAACCCATCGAGTGACGGTTCGTAGTACAGAGGAGCGACAAGATGTCTCTCAACAGTGTATGGTCACATCCCATGATTCAAGAAGGGGCCACGCCATCTCTCCTCTATTTAAGAACCTCGCCCGGCTACAAGAAAGGGGTTCACACATAGTTAATTGATTAATTCAATCAGTTAACTGAACCACTGGCTCTCGACTCCCAACGGAGTCGACGAAAAGCTCTCTGCATCACTTTTGCATTGCAGCGCCACTTCCTAGTTCTGAGCCCCGATCGCCGGTGAACTAGAAGACCCAAACTCCATCGAACCGAGTTTCTACTGTGTACTGAAGCTCCGGCAGCAACTTCGATCGGACCGTCCAAGGGAAGCAGACTCGGCACGAGCACCGAGTGAGGCATCCTATCACCACCGAAGAACCCACACAAAATAAAGAGGGCATTCCCTCTGCTTCTGTTGTAAACATTTGATTATTAGTTTGTAATGAGCTTTCTTATCAATACAAACGAAGTTCCCTGTTTTCGGGAGATCAAAATTTACACCTACAGACGTCGATGTGCTTCGTTCTGGCATGATATACTGGATTCTTAGCAAGATGTATAGCGCTCTGACTATTACAATAAAGAACTCCTCTCCTTTGCTTCAAATCCAACTCTTCTAAGAACCCGTTCAACCAGATCATTTCCTTGCTTGCTTAGGTCACCGCAACATACTCAGCCTCGGTTTAGACAAAGTCATAATCTTCTGCAGACGTGAGACCCAGCTCACTGCTATCGATGCTAAGGTATAAACATACCCCGTAGTGCTTCGCCTCGTATCATGGTCACCGGCGAAGTCCACATTCACATATCCCTGCAACACCAACTTCTTTCTCCTAAAACGTAGTGGTTTATTCGTTGTTCCCCTTAAGTACCGCATTATCCACTTACGGCCTCCCAATACTGCTTCCCTGGATGGCTAGCAAACATGCTCACAACTCTCACTTCATGGGTGATGTCCGCCCTCATGCAAACCATCGCGTACATGAGACTCCTAATGGCCGAAGAATATGGCACCCTGCTCATATGCTCTCTATCTGCATCTGTCTTAGGCGATTTCTCTTCAGATAGTCTGAACTGACTTCCAAGGGGCGTGCTAACAACCTTAGCATTCTGCATATTAAACCCCTGAAGTACCTTCTCGATATATTCAGCTTGGCTAAATCTCAATGTCCCTTCAGCTTTATTCTTACTGATCTGCATACCCTAAAATCTGCTTCGCCGCACCCAGATCCTTCATTACAAATTCCTTTGCTAGCTGCTTCTTCAAACTATTTATCTCCTCTAAACACGATCTTGCTACCAACATATCATCAATATATAATAACAAAATAATTAAGCTGGACTCGAACCTTTTAAAATAACAACAGTGATCCGAATTGCATCTTCTGTAGCTATTGTTTTGCATGAAGTTATCAAACTTCTTGTACCACTGTCTCGAGCATGTTTCAAACCATATAAGTTCTTCTTGAGCTTGCAAACCATCTCTTCCTTTCCTTCTTCAATGAAACCAACAGGCTGCTTCATGTAGATTTCTTTATCCAAGTCACCATGAAGAAAGACAGTTTTCACATCTAACTGCTCAAGAAAGAGATCTTCTGCAGATACCAAACTCAATACCATTGTAATGGTTGTGAGCTTCACAACAGGAGAAAATATCTCCGTGTAGTCCACTCCTTCCCGTTGTTGAAACCCCTTTACTACTAATCTGGTCTTGAATCTCTTACTTCTATCACTCTCTTGCTTGACCCGGTTGACCCATTTGTTATGTAAGGCCTTCTTCTGTGCAGGTAGCTGGGCTAACTCTCATGTCTCATTAGTGAGTAGAGAATCCATCTTCTCTTGTATTGCATGCTCCCACTGCTGAGACTCACTCACTTGCATTGCCTCTTCATAGCACTCTGGCTCACCGCTGTCTATTAATAATAAGTAGTCAAGAGATGAAAGATATCTGAGATTTGGTTTTGGTACCTTGGATGACCTCCTAAGCTCCACGCCCTGGGTAGTTTATTCTGCACCCGGAGCCTCCTCCGTTCTGTGGTCAGAACAAACATCATCACACCTATCTAGAAGTTCCTCTATATTCATGTACCCGGATGCACCTACATCCGAAGTGTTGCTCCCACTGCTTTGGCTATTCTTGGCATTTTCCCTGTTCTTATACATCACCTCCTTATTGAATATCACGTCCCTGCTTCTGATGATCTTCCTGTTTTTCTCATCCCAAAGACGATACCCGAACTCATTAATGTCGTATCCAATGAATGTGTACTTTTGTGACTTAGCTTCTAGCTTGTCCCTGATGTGGTCACTGATATGAACATAAGCCATGCAACCAAATACCCGCAAGTGTGAGAGATTTATCTTCTTTTCACTCCAAACCTCCTTTGGAATCCCAAAATCTAATGGAACTGATTTCAGCTTGGCTAAATCTCAATGTCCCTTCAGCTTTATTCTTACTGATCTGCATACCCTAAAATCTGCTTCGCCGCACCCAGATCCTTCATTACAAATTCCTTTGCTAGCTGCTTCTTCAAACTATTTATCTCCTCTAAACACGATCTTGCTACCAACATATCATCAATATATAATAACAAAATAATTAAGCTGGACTCGAACCTTTTAAAATAACAACAGTGATCCGAATTGCATCTTCTGTAGCTATTGTTTTGCATGAAGTTATCAAACTTCTTGTACCACTGTCTCGAGCATGTTTCAAACCATATAAGTTCTTCTTGAGCTTGCAAACCATCTCTTCCTTTCCTTCTTCAATGAAACCAACAGGCTGCTTCATGTAGATTTCTTTATCCAAGTCACCATGAAGAAAGACAGTTTTCACATCTAACTGCTCAAGAAAGAGATCTTCTGCAGATACCAAACTCAATACCATTGTAATGGTTGTGAGCTTCACAACAGGAGAAAATATCTCCGTGTAGTCCACTCCTTCCCGTTGTTGAAACCCCTTTACTACTAATCTGGTCTTGAATCTCTTACTTCTATCACTCTCTTGCTTGACCCGGTTGACCCATTTGTTATGTAAGGCCTTCTTCTGTGCAGGTAGCTGGGCTAACTCTCATGTCTCATTAGTGAGTAGAGAATCCATCTTCTCTTGTATTGCATGCTCCCACTGCTGAGACTCACTCACTTGCATTGCCTCTTCATAGCACTCTGGCTCACCGCTGTCTATTAATAATAAGTAGTCAAGAGATGAAAGATATCTGAGATTTGGTTTTGGTACCTTGGATGACCTCCTAAGCTCCACGCCCTGGGTAGTTTATTCTGCACCCGGAGCCTCCTCCGTTCTGTGGTCAGAACAAACATCATCACACCTATCTAGAAGTTCCTCTATATTCATGTACCCGGATGCACCTACATCCGAAGTGTTGCTCCCACTGCTTTGGCTATTCTTGGCATTTTCCCTGTTCTTATACATCACCTCCTTATTGAATATCACGTCCCTGCTTCTGATGATCTTCCTGTTTTTCTCATCCCAAAGACGATACCCGAACTCATTAATACTGTATCTAATGAATGTGCACTTCTATGACTTAGCTTCTAGCTTGTCTCTGACATGGTCACTGATATGAACATAAGCCACGTAACCAAATACTCATAAGTGTGAGAGATTTATCTTCTTTTCACTCCAAACCTCCTTAGGAATCCCAAAATCTATTGGAACTGATGACCCGTGATTAATAAAAAAAGCTGCTGTATGCACCGCATCCGCCCAAAATGTCTTAGGCAGACCTGCATGTAATCGCATGCTCCTAGCACGCTTCGTCATGGTCTTGTTCATCCTCTCTGTAATGCTATTCTGTTACGGCATCCTGGAGTAGTCCTCTCTAAACGAATGCCATTCGCAGCACAGAACCTCTTAAACTCCTCCAGCTCGTATTCTCCACCATTGTCTTATCTCAGACACTTCACCTTCAGATCTGTCTCGTTCTCCACCATGGCCTTCCACTTTTTGAAGACTCTAAACACCTCTAACTTGTGCTTCATGAAGTAGATCCGCACCTTCCTCGAGTGATCGTCGATAAAGGTGACATAATATCTCGAACCGCCAAAAGAAGACACACTGGCTGGACCCCATACATCTATATGAATCAACTCTAACTTCTGAGCCTTAGGTGGCCTTCCACCTTTCTGGAAACTAACCCTCTTCTGCTTTCCAAAGATGCAATCTTCACAAATCCCGACTTCCACAGCGTTGATCCCGGTTAGCTTTCCCTGTGAATGTAAGATCTTCATCCCCTTCTTGATCATGTGCCCAAGCCTATTGTGTCACAGATCTGTACTCTATTTGCCAGCTGTAATCATGAGGGTGTTACTCGCATATAAGGTGAGGTAGAGAGTTCCTAGTTTGTTGCTTCGAGCAACGACCATCGTACCTTTGGAGATTCTCCACGAATCCCTTGTGAATGTCGAAACATAGCCTTCTGCTCCAAGCTGTCACACTAAAACAAGATTCCTCTTTAGCTTCGGCACGTGTCTTACATTCTTTAAGATCTACTTAGAGCCCTTCATCTGATTCTGCACTTCGCCCTTTACAACAATATTACATGGCTCGTTATTCCCTAAATATACTTTCCCAAAGTCCCCTGCTACGTAATTCTGAAATAGCTTCCTGTTAGCAGTGGTGTGGAAAGAGGCTCCTGAGTCGATGACCCAAGAATTCGAGTCACTATCCATAGCAAGGATCACATCAGCCTGCATGATATGAGCCTCCTGCTCACCCGCATCCTTCTTTGGACTCTTGCAGACTAAAGACATATGACCCTCCTGGCCATATTTCCATCACTTCCCTTTAATAGTCTAACCTTTGAGTTCGACCTCTTCTTCACTGATTTCGACCGATTCCTATTTTGGTTTCCTTTCTTCTGGCTTCTGTCTCTCTGTTCGATGTTTAGGGCTAAACCTGAACCTTCTGATTCGGATGATTTCCTTTCTAACCTTCTCGGATAGAATCATGCTAACAACCTCACTCAGCTTCAACTTCCCCTTCCCCGTCGAATTGTTGATTACCGTCACACAACCTGCCCAACTATCCGGCAACTGCGATAGAATCAATGGGGCTTGCACTTCGTCATCAAACATGATTTTTACGGAGATGAGTTGATCAATAATCATGTTAAACTCGCTGAGGTGCATCGTGAAGGATTATCCTTCTACTATCTTGAGGTTGAAAAGAGTTTTGACGAGATGCACCTTGTTTGCTGCCGACGGTTGCTCGTACATCATTGCGAGCGCTTCCATAAGCCCCACCGTCATCTTCTTCTTTAATATGTTGTGGGCTACTGATTTGACGAGCGACAACCGGATTTGCCATCAAGCCTTCCTATCCAGTATCTCTCAATCACCATCTGACTCCTCTTTGTTCTGTCCCTTCTCTTTACCCATCAACGGGCGATACAAGTCCTTCTGGTACAAATAGTCCTCCATCTGCGACTTCCAGTAGGTGAAGTCTGAACCGTCAAACTTCTCGATCTTTGATTTGATTTTCTCTACCATGGCTTTCACACAAATTGCTGAACGAAGCTCTGATATCAGTTGTTGGGGAATTCGAAACAATCAAATCGGATCCTTGCCCTTCCGAACCTTGTGTTGAAAGTGGAAAAGTAGGAAAATTCACCTCAAATAAAGATAAAAAACTTTCAGGAATAATAAAGGAGACGAACACATAGATTTAACGATGTTCGGCAACGTGCCTACGTCCTTGGGAGCCACACCACACAATTCCTTTATTGATTGAAGAAGAATTATAAACTCTCAAACTAGGGTTTTATCTCTCTGAGATTCTCTCTCTTTTCTATAGTCAAAACTCTCTTTTTTCGTGCTCTATCAAACCATAAAATGATTGGGTTTATATCAAACTCAGCCTAAACAAAGTTCCTAAATAGTTTAGGAAACTGTCAAACAGCATCGATCGACCGTGTGGTCGACCACGTAGGTATCGCGGTCGACCGTGGTGGTCGACCGCGTAAGTATCGTGATCGACCGCACATCAGTCGTGGTCGACCGTATCAAACGACATAAACTTAAATCGATTATAGGGTTGGTGTGGTCGACCGCCACGGTCGACCGCCTTCAGATCCAGCTCCTCCTGAGCTCCTGTGCACGTTCGCGGTCGACCGCCGCAGATTCGCGGTCGATCATGGATCTGTGTCTGGCTGTTTTTCTTCTTTGTTTTGATTCCAATTTGGCTTCAACTTTGGGTCTACACTTTAGACTAACAAATAAAGTGCATTTTTGCCAGGTCGACTAATTATAGATAATGAAATTGTTGTGATAGGGGGTAAAAAAAATTACAAATGCACAACTATCAAATTATTATATAGAAAGATGTCCATCCCTCGAGGAAGATGTATAGAGATAATTCTAAAATTATTTTTTTAAAAGTTGCGTGTGGACAATTAGAATTGAAAATATGGAGAGATAATGAGTGTATAATTATTTGTAAATAAAAGAAAACTAGAATAAGAGGAAAAATAAAACAAGAAAAATAAAGAAGAAAATTCAATAAGAGGAAAAAGGAAAATGGAACAAAAAGAAAACAAAAGGAAATAGAATCACAAAAAAAAACATAGATTACTAATAGAGAGCGTTTGGATACCAAAGTGTTTCTTTGGTTTCTGTTTCTTTTTTTAAAAAAATCAATGGAACATGTTTGGGATGTGGAGTGTTTTTTTGAGCTGCCCATATACAAAACCCAAAAATCCAACGCTTTTCTTAAAACTCCTTTTAGCTGTTTTAAGATTTCCGTTGCTTTTTATCCCTAATCCCACCCGAT